>NC_047679.1:37035618-37327992 GCF_011762505.2 Arvicanthis niloticus
GTGTTGTTGGATTCGGTTTGCGAGAATTTTATTGAGTATTTTTGCATCAATATTCATAAGAGAGATTGGTCTGTAGTTCTCTTTCTTTGTTGGGTCTTTCTGTGGTTTAGGTATGAGTGTAATGGTAGCTTCATAGAATGAATTGGGTAGTGTTCCTTCTGTTTCTATTCGATGGAATAACTTGAAGAGGATTGGTATTAGGTCTTCCTTGAAGGTCTGAAAGAATTCTGCACTGAAACCATCTTGCCCCGGACATTTTTTGGTGGGAAGATTTTTAATGACTGTGTCTATTTCTTTAGGCGTTATGGGACTGTTTAGGTGGTTTATCTGCTCCTCGTTTAACTTTGGTACCTGGTATCTATCTAGAAAATTGTCCATTTCCTCCAGATTTTCCAATTTTGTTGAGTATAGGCCTTTGTAGTAGGATCTGATAATTTTTTAATTTCCTCTGTTTCTGTTGTTATGTCTCCCTTTTCAGTTCTGATTTTATTAATTTGAATGCTGTCTCTGCGCCCTTTGGTTAGTCTGGCTAAGGGTTTGTCTATCTTGTTGATTTTCTCAAAGAACCAGCTCCTGGTTTTGTTGATATTTTTGTATAGTTCTTTTTGTTTCGACTTGGTTGATTTCAGCCCTGAGTTTGATTATTTCCTGCCGTCTACTCCTCTTGGGTATACTAGCTTCTTTTTGTTCTAATGCTTTCAGGTTTGCTGTCAAGTTGTTGATGTATGCTCTTTCCACTTTCTTTTTGTGAGCACTTAGATCTATGGTTTTTCCTCTTAGTACTGCTTTCAATGAGTCCCACATGTTTTGATATGATGTGTCCTCATTTTCATTTAAATCTAAAAAGTCTTTAATTTCTTTCTTAATTTCTTCCTTGACCAAGTTGTCATTGAGTAGAGCATTGTTCAGTTGCCAAGTGTATGTGGGCTTTCTGATGTTTTTGTCCATGTCAAAGACAAGTCTTAATCCATGGTGGTCTGATAAGGTGCTGGGGATTATTTCAATCTTTTTGTATCTGTTGAGGCCTGTTTTGTGACCAATTATATGGTCTATTTTCGAGAAGGTACCATGAGGTGCTGAGAAGAAGGTGTATTCTTTTGTTTTAGGGTGAAATGTTCTATAGATGTCAGTTAAGTCCAATTGGTTCATAACTTCTGTTAGTTTCATTGTGTCTCGATTTAGTTTCTGTTTCCATGACCTGTCCATAGCTGAGAGTGGGGTGTTGAAATCTCCCACTATTATTGTGTAGGGTGCAATGTATGCTTTAAGTTTTAGTAAAGTGTCTTTTATGTATGTGGGTGCCCTTACATTTGGGGCATAGATGTTGAGAATTGCAAGTTCCTCTTGGTACATTTTTCCTTTCATGAATATGAAGTGTCCTTCTTTATCTTTTTTGATTACTTCTGGTTGAAAACTGATTTTATTTGATATTAGAATAGCTACTCCAGCTTGTTTCTTGGGACCATTTGCTTGGTAGATTGTTTTCCAACCTTTTACTCTGAGGTAGTGTCTGTCCTTTCCACAGAGGTGCGTTTCCTGAATGCAGCAAAATGTTGGGTCCTGTTTACGTATCCAGTCTGATAGTTTATGTCTTTTTACTGGAGAATTGAGTCCATTGATATTAAGAGATATTAAGGAAAAATGAGTGTTGTTTCCTGTTATTTTTGTTATTGGCAGTAGGGATATGTTTGTGTAGCTACCTTCTTTTACGGTTTTTGGAAGATTACTTTCCTGCTTTTTCCAGGTTATAGTTTCCCTCCTTGTGATGGAGTTTTCCACCAATTATCCTTTGAAGTGCTGGGTTTGTGTTGAGATACTGTGTAAATTTGGATTTGTCATGGAATATTTTGGTTTCTCCATCAATAATGATTGACAGTTTTGCTGGGTATAGTAGTCTGGGCTGACATTTATGTTCTTTTAGGGTCTGTATGATATCAGTCCAGGATCTTCTGGCTTTTATGGTCTCTGGTGAGAAGTCTGGTGTAATTCTTATAGGTCTGCCTTTATATGTTACTTTGCCTTTTTCCCTTACTGCTTTTAGTATTTTTTCTTTGTTTTGTACATTTGATGTTTTGACTATTATGTGGCGGGAAGTATTTCTTTTCTGGTCTAAACTATTTGGAGTTCTGTAGGCTTCTTGTATATTTATGGACATCTCTTTCTTTAGGTTAGGGAAGTTTTCCTCTATAATTTTGTTGAGAATATTTACTGGTCCTTTAAGTTGGGAGTCTTCCCCCTCATCTATTCCTATTATCCTTAGGTTTGGCCTTCTCATTGTGTCTTGGATTTCTTGTATATTTTGGGTTAGTAGCTTTTTGTATTTTGCATTTTCTTTGACAGTTGTGTCAATGTTTTCCATGGTATCTTCTGCACATGAGATTCTCTCTTCCATCTCTTGTATTCTGTTGGTAATACTTGTATCTATGACTCCTGATCGTTTTTTTTAAGTTTTCTATCTCCAGGGTGTTCTCCCTTTGTGATTTCTTTATTGTTTCTACTTCCGTTTTTAGATCCTGCATGGTTTTGTTTAATTCCTTCTCCTGTTTGGTTGCATTTTCTTGTAATTCCTTAAGGGATTTTTGTGTTTCCTCTCTAAGGGTTTCTATCTGTTCTTTGAGAGTGTTATTTATGTCTTTCTTAAAGTCCTCTATCATCATCATGAGAAGTGATTTTAATTCTGAATCCTGCTTTTCTGGTGTGATGGGGTGTTCAGGGCTTGCTATGATGGGGAACTGGGTTCTGATGATGCCATGTAACTTTGGTTTCTGTTGCTTACATTCTTGCGCCTGCCTTTTGCCATCTGGTTAATTCTAGTGCTACCTGTACTTCTGTCTCTGATTGAAGCCTGTCTTTCCAGTTGTCTCGCTTTTGTTTGGTCTTCTAGGAGTCCAGATGTCTTTGTGGTTTTTTTCCAGCTGCCCTGATTACAGTGGTATCTCTAGGATGCCTCAGGATATGGTGCCTCCAAGGTAGCAGTCCAGCTAGATGTCTGCTGTTCTGGGTGCAGTGTCTCCTCTTGGATATCTCAGGGTATGTTGTCTGACACTCTGAGTTCAGTTGTTCCTCTGTGGCTCTGGGTTGAGCGGACCTTCCAGTATGTCTCAGGTGGAATCCAGGGTCCACACAACTGCAGACCTGGTAGAGGTCTGGTCTGGGACTCAGACCCTGCAGGCCTCAGACCGGAGGGGGGGGCGAGCAGCAGAAGGAGCGTGCTATGGGTTCTATGGATCCCCCAGAATGTGTCTGGGGGACTCCTGGGTGCACTTATCCGCAGGCCTCAGACTGCAGGAGGGGCGAGCAGGGGAAGGGGCGTGCTAGCGCTGGCTATGGGTTCTATGGATCCCCCAGAATCTGCATTTATTTTCAAAAGAGAGACTTTGAACTAGAATTTTAAATAGGATTGTAAGGGTAGACTCTTGGGAATTTGAAGTAAAAGTAAATGGATGTTTTATTAGCTGGCAGTGTGTCTCTAACAGACAGTGGAATGTTATTGGTTGGATGCAAAATTCTAACCCATTGGTTCATGTACTTGGATACTTAGATTCTATCTGGTGATTCTATTTTCAGAGGTTATGGATCTTAGGGTCATATGTCCTAGCTTGCATAAATAGTGTCATAAGATTAGATATCATGAATTATGAAGCAGCCATAATTTTGGTCTTAGACTCTCTGCCTCCTTGCTGATGTCATGCAACAAATAATTGCACAAGTCCTTACTGCCATGTCTTTCCTTTCATTATAGAATAGATCCTCTCCAATCATGGATCAAAATACTTCATTCTTAAGTTTCTTCTTTCAGATATTTTTTTATAGTGAAGAAAAATGTATTAGTTTGATCTAACAAATAGTAATGCAGATTTAAAATATATTTTTAGCAGATTTGTCAATACCTTAAATGTTTCATCTTTTATAGGAAATATATAATATAAACATTTAGGGGAAAGGGGATCCTCATCTGGTATTGGGTGAGGAAAAATGACTGAAGCCCTGAGGGCCAGCAGGAAGAATAGAAACAGGCTCCCTTGGGAGGTAGGAGGTTGGGAGACCCTCCAGAATGCACCAGAGCCTTGGGAGGTGAGAGACCCCCCCAGGACTCAAAGGGAGGGAACCTTAGATGATATCCCTGACAGTAGAGAGAGGGAAATTATAGAGCCCACCTCCAGCAGGAAGACAGGGCATCAAGTAAGGGAGGGGGAATGCCATTCCACAATCAAAACTCTGACCCATATTTGTTCCTGTCTTAAAGAGCTGCAGAGATGGAACTGGAGAGGATCCTGAGGCAAAGGAGGTCCAATGACAGGGCTAAATGGGATCCAGCTCAAGGAAAGGTCCTAAGGCCTGACACTATTACTGAGGCTATAGAGTGCTCACAAAAAAGGTGCCTATCATGACTACCCTTCAAAAGACCCAACAAGCAACTGAAAGAGTCAGATGCAGATATTTACACCCAACCAAAGGACAGAAGCTGGTGACCCCTGTGGTTGAATAAGGGAAAGGCTGAAAGAAGCTGAGGAGGAGTGCTAACCTGTAGGAGAACCAGCAGTTTCAATTAACCTGGATCCCTGAGATCTCTCAAACATTGGACCACCAACCTGGCAGCATATAACAGCTGATATGAGGCCCTCAGCACATATACGGCAGAGGACTGCTGAGTCTGGGTTTAGTCAAAGAAGATGCACATACCTGTCAAAAGTCTGGAGGCCCCAGAGAGTTTACAGATCTGGTTGAGTGGGGGTTGGGGAATGGGGAGTGGGGACATTCTCATGGAGACAGGGGATGGGGAGGAGGTATGGGATGCGGAACATTCAGAGGGTAGACCCTGAGTGGAGAATAAAATCTTGAATGTAAAAAAAAATTAAAAGACAAAAAAATTAATTATAGATAATGTAAACTTTTTAATTTTAGCTATTTTAAGTTCACAATTCAATAGCATTTAATACAGTCATTATTGTTATACATCCATGCCTTTTTAATTTTCCTATAGTTGAACTTTTTGCCCATTAATAAATGATTCTCTATTTCATTCTTGATAGCCTCTTGCACCCACCTCTATTCTATCAATTAATTTGACTACTTTGTGGATCACTTTTAGATAGAACCATGCACAACAGGTATCCTCATATATCTAGATAATACTTTATATACTATTTTAGAGTTATTCCATATTGTATTACTTATTTGAATTTTTTTCTTGTTTAGGAATGACATATATATATATATGACCTTTGACAACAGGGACCTGAAATGCAAAAGTCCAGTTACACATAAACTTTACTTTCAGATTTGCAACAATTTAAACAATACAAAAAATGTAACCTAAAATATCAAATTAAAATTTTCGATATGCCATGAATGTATACAATGTGTACAGTTAATAATTTATAATTTGCCATCATAAAATTATAAAATCTATTATAAAAGACTTTTAAATCTAAGAGAATATTCATTAGAATATATATTCTAATGTATATGTATATATATATGTATAATAGAAAATATATATTCTCCATTTCCTGACAGCACCTTGCATCTACATATATTTTATCTGTGAGTTTGACTACTCTGTGGATCTCATATAAGTGGAACCATGGTCATCAAGAGCGACTTACCTAAAAGGTTATATTAAAACTTAACTATATAAAATCAGCTTTAGTAATACTACTCCCAATTAATAATTTCTTGATTACTTCCTGTTGCTATGGTAGTAAACCTAATAATTTAAAATATTTTGCTTCAAAGCAAAAGAGAGTTTAGTCATTTCTTTGAATAATTTCTCCCTCTAATAAATTGTATATTAAAGAAATTACATTCTAAATATTTACATATTTTTCACTAGATACTATTCATAGAATGTAAAAAAAATATTACTTGATAGATCACATTGTGGGCAAAATTCTCTGTCATTAGAAAATTTAGTTATGTTTTCAGAAAGATTTTGTAAGGGAACATTTTAGTGAGACCATGGGGTGTCTAGTTTCAAATTGTTCAAGAATATGCTGCATTTTGTTTGTCCTTAAATGTGTACATGGATATTTGACATTTTCTTTCTTTTGAATATTGTGAATGATGCTGTTACAAACAATTCTTTGAATAGCTGTGTAGGTCCCTGTGTTCTTTTTTAAACAATAAAACAAGAAGCAAAATTGCTGAGTTGTACAGTAGTTCTACAGTCAAATTTTTATGTAAATATTGTTTTCTATGTGAACTGTTCCATTTGGTATGTTAAGATGTCTCTTTAATTAAAAGAACTCAATACGAGAACTCAGATTTAATTTCCAGCACCAATATGGCAGTACACAGCCATCTGTAAATCCAGTTCTGGGGCATACAACCTTCATTTATTTTCTTTCTGGACACCAGCCACATACTTGGTGCACAGACATACATGTATTCAAAACAATCACATACATAAAAATAAATAAGTTGCTAAATAATGTTTAATAAATTCACTTTAAATATTTATTAATCATATCTTTGTGTGTGTGTGTGTGTGTGTGTGTGTGTGTGTGTGTGTGTATGTCAGTATATGTGTGTCAGTGTAAACACCAGAAGGAAGAGGATGATGAATCCCTTGCGGCTGGAGTTGTAGACCAGCATATATTCTAACAATCAGTATAGAAGAGCAGAAAGCACTCTTAACTGATGAGTCCTTGTGCCCTATATTATATTCTTATAAGTTCTGATTTTTCTTTATGTATGCCATTTATGTATAGCCATAAATTTGGGTGTGGAGTAATGGCTTATTGTGATTTTAATTTGCATTTTATAATGATAAATACATTTGAGCATATTTTGTTGCTTTTCTGGCCATTGTAATATCCTCTTGGTGGAAGCATCCATCCAAGTCCTTATTATTTAATTATACTGTTTCTCTGATGTTGCTGAATTATGGTGGTTTTTGTTTTGTGTCATTTCTTTTTCTTTTTATTTCTTCCTTTTTTCTTTTACTGGAAATAGATTTTTAAAAAGTATATATTGATTATAGTTTTACCTCCCTCTACTCTTCCTAGTTTCTTTCTACTTCCTCTCCTCCTAAAGTTCGCTTTCTTTCTGTCTTTTATCTTTTGTTTTGTTTACTAGTATGAAGATAGTTCTCAGACCCTGGCCATGTTAGGAAAGTGTTTTCCTAGTAGGTGATTTTGAATATAATTAATATATTAATATCATGTTATATGGACAATTTGCAATGGTTTTTTGCATTATGTGATTTACTTTTTAACTGCAAATAGTGTTTTTATACACAAAACATTTTAATTTTTATAATATGATTTATTGATTTTTTTCATGTTGGCTATGCTTACTAGTGTTACGTTACAAAAATCAAAACCAAAATCACTTGTTGCAGGAAGTATTAGAAAAAAAGAAAAGCGAGTCCAGCTTTCTCCCGGCCTGGACACCATGTTCTCACTCTAAGCCCATTTGTTTCAGCAAGTTTTCCAGCAGGACTGGAGCTCCAGAGCTGGTTCCATCAGGCTGTTCTCTAGCTTGCTCCCACAGCAACCTGTCACTATGTTTCCAGCTCTGGTTTGCTTGCCCCTGCAGTTGCTAGTTCCTTCACAGCTATAACAACCTGGTTGTTGGAAGACCCACCTTCCAGTAACTCAGTAAATCAAAACTCTAAAGCTTAATATTAACCAAATAGACTTATATATCAACAAATACTCAATAACAAGATGCCCACACAATTAGAACTGTTATCCCAATTATCTAACTTTTTGATATGAATAACTACTCAAGATTGCAAGAGACACGTATGTCTGCCTCCATCTCTTCTCCTCTTCCTCCTTCTCGCTCTCTCCTTCTGTTTTCCCCCTTCCCTATTCCTAGCTCTGCCTCCCTCTTTCCTATCCAATGATAGGGATCTGCTGCAAATACATTGGCAGAAAACTTCTGCCATAATCAGTGCCATGCAATATACATTTCTTATTATTTGCAAATAATTTCATGGTTTTATGTATTTTTTCTGTTTTAAAGTAATTAATATGTATTTTCAGATATGTAGACATGTTATCTGAAAAAAATACTCTCTAAAGGTAAGGTCCTGAAATACTGTTCTTCATGTAGATATCTACTTTTCTAATTAATATTGAAAAAGTTGGAAATTTCTTATAGAGTATTGTAAATCTATTTACCTTTATGGATGAAAACATGGAAAATTGTAAATCTTTATACAATTGGATCACCATCATTAAGAAAAAAAAACAATACTTAGTGAATGCATATTTTACAAGCTGCAAAGTTTGATGCTATGAGAGAAAATGACACATTCAGTGTTACTCTCCTCAAAGCAATTGATTACTTGTAGCAGAATGCTCTGTAAGCCTATAGCTAGTTCTGATGCAATAATAGTGGTTACATTATTATTTGAGTCAAAGTATAATTTCTGTATAAGCCATGATCAATGTTTTAATTATTTTAGTCACTAAGTATTAAATTAGAAAAATTGAAGATAAGCCTACAATTTAGTTTTTTTATTGTATAATATATTTATTTACATTTCAGATATTATCCCCTTACCCCATTCCTCACCCCCCAGGAACTCCCTATCCCCTCACTGCTACTCCTGCTTTTATGAGGATGTTCCCCCACCTACTCCCCACTCTCACCTCCCAAACCTCGAATTCCCCCCAGTTCTGTGTCCAGCCTTCATGGGACCAAGGATCTCCTCTCCCACTTATGCCTGACAAGGCTATTCTACACTACATATACAGCTGGAGTCAGGGGTCTCTCACTATGTGCTCCCAGGCTGGTGGTTTAGACCCTAGGGGCTCTGGTTAGTTGTTATTGTTGCTGTCCTCATGAGGCCACAAACCCTTTCAGCTCCTTCAGTCTCCTCTCTAACTTCTCCATTGGGAACACCTGGATCAGTTCAATGGTTAGCTGTGAGCATCCACCTCTGAATATGTCACACTCTGGCAGATCTCTGAGGAGACAGCTAAATCAGGCTCTTGTCAGCATGCACTTCCTGCCATGCACATCAGCCTCTACCTTTGGTGACTGAATATGGGATGGATACCCAGGTGGAGCAGTTTTCAGACGGCCCCTCCTTCAGTTTCTGTCCAACACTTTGTCTCCATATTTGCTCCCTTGAGTATTTTGTTACTCCTTCTAAGTATGACTGAGACACCCATGCTTCATCTTCCTTCTTCATGAGCTTCATGTGGTCTGTGAGTAGAATCTTAGCTATTTCAAGCTTTTGGGCTAATATCCACTTATAAGTGAGTAAATATCATGTGTGTTCTTTTGTGATTGGGTTACCACATTCAGGATGATATTTTCTAGTTCCATTCATTTACCTAAGAATTTCTCAAATTCATTATTTTTAATACCTGAGTAATATTCCATTGAGTAAATGTACCACATTTTTTTTTTATCAATTCCTCTTTTGAAGGACATCTGGGTTTTTCCAGATTCTGGCTATTATAAATAAGGCTGCTATGAACATAGTGGAGCATATGTCCTTGTTATATGTTGGAGCATCTTCTGGGTATATGCCCAGGAGTAGTATAGCCTTGTCCTAAGGCAATGCTATGTCCAATTTTCTGAGGAACCACCAGATTGGTTCCCACAGTGATTGTACTAGCTTGCAATCCCACCAACAATAAAGGAGTGTTCCTGTTTCTCCACATCCTCACCAGCATCTAGTATCACCTGAGTTTTTGATCTTAGCCATTCTTACTGGTGTGAGGTGGTTATCTCAGGGTTGTTTGATTTGCATTTCCCTGATGACTAAGGATGTTAAGCATTTCTTAAGGTGCTTCTTGGCCATTCAAGTTTCCTCAGTTGAGAATGCTTTGTTTAGCTCTGTACCCTATTTTTAATAGGGTTATTTGGTTGTCTGGAGTCTAATTTCATGAGTTCTTTGTATATATTGTATATTAGCCCTGTATTGGATGTAGAATTGTTAATGATCTTTTCCAAATTTATTGGTTGCCATTTTGTTCTATTTACAGTGTCCTTTGCCTTACAGAAGCTTTGCAATTTTATGAGGTCCCATTTGTCAATTCTTGATCTTAGAACATAATAAGCCTTTGTAGTAGGATCTGATGATTTTTTTAATTTCTTCAATTTCTGTTGCTATGTCTCACTTTTCAGTACTGATTTTATTAATTTGAATACTCTCTCTGTTCCCTTTGGTTATTCTGGCTAAAGGTTTGTCTATCTTGTTGATTTTCTCAAAGAACCAGTTCCTAGTTTTGTTGATATTTTGTATAGTTCTTTCTGTTTCTACTTGGTTGATTTCAGCCCTGAGTTTGATTATTTCCTGCCATGTACTCCTCTTGGATGTATTTGCTTCTTTTTGTTCCAAAGCTTTCAGGTGTGCTGTCACCTTGTTAGTGTATGCTTTTTCCAGTTTCTTTTTGTAGGCACTTAGAGCTATGTGTTTTCCTCTTAGAACTTCTTTCATGGAATCCCACAAATTTTGGTATAATGTGTCCTCATTTTCATTAAATTATAAAAAGTCTTTAATTTTTTTCTTTATTTCTTCCTTGACCAAGTCATCACTGAGTAGAACATTGTTCAGTTTCCATGTCTATGTGTGATGTCCATTGTTTTTGTCACTATTAAAGACCAGCCTTAATTCATGGTGGTCTGATAAGGTACAAGGGATTATTTCAATCTTTTTGTATCTGTTGAGGCCTGTTTTGTGAGCAATTATATGGTCTATTTTGGAGAAGGTACCATGAGGTGCTGAGAAAAAGGTATATTCTTTTGTTTTAGGATGAAATGTTCTATAGATATCAGTTAAATATAATTGATTCATAACTTCTGTTAGTTTCATTGTGTCTTGGTTTAGTTTCTGTTTTCATGATCTGTCCATTGCTGAGAGTGGGGTGTTGAAATCCCCCACTATTATTGTGTAAGGTGCAATGTATGCTTTGAGCTTTAGTAAAGTTTCTTTTATTTATGTGGATGCCTTTGCATTGGGGGCATAGATGTTCAGAATTGAAAGTTCATCTTGGTAGATTTTTCCTTTGATGACTATGAAGTGTTCTTCCTTACCTTTTTTGATTACTTTTGGTTGAAAATCAATTTTATTTGATATTAGAATTGCTACTTTAGCTTGTTTCTTGGGACCATTTGCTCGGAAGATTGTTTTCCATCCTTTTACTCTGAGGTAGTGTCTGACTTTTCACAGAGGTACATTTTCTGTATGCAGCAAAATGCTGGGTCATGTTTCATTATCCAGCCTGATAGTCTATGTATTTTTATTGGAGAATTGAGTCCATTGATATTAAGAGCTATTAAGGAAAAGTGAATGTTGATTCTTGTTTTTTTGTTGTTGTTATTAGAGGTGGAATTGTGTTTGTGTAGCTATATATTTTGGGGTTGTTGGAAGATTACTTTCTTCCTTTTTCTAGATTGTAGTTTTCCTCCTTGTACTGGAGTTTTCCACCAATTATCTGGATTTGTGGTAAGATATTGTTTAAATTTGGTTTTGTCATGGATTATCTTGTTTTCTCCATTAATGGTGATTGAGAGTTTTGCTGGGTATAGTAGCCTGGGCTGGCATCTTAGGGTCTGTATGATATCAGTCCAAGATCTTCTGGCTTTTATAGTCTCTGGTTAGAAGTCTGGTGTAATTATTATAGGTCTTCCTTTATATGTTACTTTACCTTTTTTCCTTACTGCTTTTAGTATTTTTTCTTTGTTTGGTACATTTGATGTTTTGATTATTATGAGACAGGAGGTATTTCTTTTCTGGTCTAGACTATTTAGAGTTCTGTAGGCTTCTTTTATATTTATGGACATCTCTTTTTATAGATTAAGAATGTTTTCCTCTATAATTTTGTTGAAGATATTTTGAAATTTAAAATTTTTTGTAAATTTATTTATCAACCCTCTATCAAATATAGAGTAGATGAAGATACTTTCTTAATATGTAGGTTGCCATTTTGTCTTATTAATAGTGTGTTTTTTTTAAACAGAAGAATAGTTGATCTTTGAGTCTAAGCCATTGTTGTTCTGTTCAGAAAATTGTCTCCTGTACCAATGCTTTCAATGCTATTTCCCACTTTCTTTTCTATGAAATTAACTATATTCTGTTTTATGTTGAGGGCCTTGATCTTCTGGGACTTGAGTTTTGTGCAGGGTAATAAATATAAATTTATTTTCATTCTACTACTTGTTAACATCTAGTTAGGTGAGTATCATTTGTTGAAGATGCTGTCATTTTCCATTGTATGGTTCTGGATTCTTTATCAAAAATCAAGTGTCCATAATGATCCAAGTTTGTGGGTTCATTTTTGGGTCTTTGATTAGATTGCATTGATCAACCAATCTGTTCTTATACCAATTCCATATAGTTTTTATTAGTATTGCTCTGAAGTATAACTTGAAGTCAAAGATGTTTTTTATTGTTCTTTTATTGTTCTTTTATCCAAAAGTTCTTTTATTGTTCAGGATTGTTTTTGCTATCATGGGTTCTTTTGTTTTCCCTGATGAAGTTGAGAAATGCTCTTTCAAAGTCTATAAAAAATTTGTGGAAATTCTGATGAGGAATTTCATTGAATCTGTAGATTGCTTTTGGCTATTTTCACTATATTAATCCTACCTATTCATGGGCATCAGAGATTTTTTATCTTCTGATTCTTCTGTTTTCTTCTTCAGAAACTTGAAGTTCTTGTCATACACATCTTTCACTTGCTTAGTTAGAGTTATACCAAGTTATTTTATATTATTTGTGGCTATTGTAAGGGTGTTGTTTTTCTAATTTCTCTCTTAATCCATTTATAATTTGTGTAAAAAAGAGCTATTTATTTCTTGTGTTAATTTTGTATACAACCACTTTGCTAAATGTGTTTCTCAGGTGCAGGTGGTCTCTGATAGAAAATTTGGGGTCATTTATGTAGACTATCATATCACCTGCAGTCAGTGATACTTTGACCTCTTCCTTTCCGATTTTCATCTCCTTTAGTTTTCTTATTGTTCTGGTTAAGACTTCAAGTACTATATTGAATAGATAAGGAGAGAGTGGGAAGCCTTGTCTTAGCCCTGATTTTAGTGGGATTGCTTTAAGTTTCTCTTCATTTAACTTGATGTTGGCTATTACTGTATATTTTCTTTCTATATTTAGATATCTCCCCTGTATTCCTGACTTTTCTAATATTCTTAGCATGAGGTGGATATTGGATTTTATCAAATGCTTTTCAGCATCTAAAGAGATAATCACATGATTTGTTTCTTTCAGTTTGTTTATGTGGTGGATTACATTGATGAATGTTGATGTATGTTGAACCATCCCTGCCTTTTTGAGATGAAGCCTAGTTGATCTTGATAGATGATTTATTTGATGTGTACTTGGATTCCATTTGTGAGTATTCCATTGAATATTTTTGCATCAATGTTCATAAGAGAAATTGTTCTGAATTTCTCTTTCTTTGTTGAGTCTTTGTGTGGATTAAGTATCAGGGTGACTGTGGCATAATAGAATGAGTTTGTTCCATCTGTTTTTATTTTGTGGAATAATTTGAAGAGTAATAGTATTAGCTCTTCTTTAAAAGTCTGGTAGAATCCTGCACTAAAATTATCTGGCCTGGGTGTTGTTGTTAGAATTTTAATGACTGCTTTTATTTCTCTAAGGGTTGTGGAGCTGTTTAAATTGTTTATCTGATATTGATTTAACATTGATAAGTAGTAACAATCTGGAAAATTTCTTTTTTTTAAAAGATTTTCCAATTTTTTGGAGTACAGGCTTTTAAAGTAAGACCTAATGATTCATCGAATTTTCTCAATATCATTTTTTACAGATTTATTTAGTACACTGAATATGTCTTCAGAGACATGAGAAGAAGTCATCAGGTAGTTGTGAGCCACCATATGGTTGCTGGGAATTGAACTCAGAACCTCTGGAATAATAGTCAGTACTCTTAACCATGGAACCATCTCTCTAGCCCCAGCCATCTCTCCAGGCCATCAGTGTCATTTTTTGTGGGGAACTGACAGAAGGCGGATATCATCCTTGCAGCCATCTTGAGCCATATACCCTGAAAAGAGACTTGATTACATCAGCTTACAACAGCTGAGCACACTCTGATAACATCTTGTTTTAGATACCTAGGATCTTCCCTTGGGTGTGTGAGACTTAAATGTGTGTGACTTAACGGCATGACTTAGAGATCAGATTTAGAGACAATGCGTAAGGGCATGACTTAAAGGAGTGACTTAAAGGTGTGGCTTAGAAGTGAGACTTATAAAAGGCGAGAGGCAGACAGAAGAGTACATTACAACTTGGAGTTAGTTATTAGGAGTAGGAATTAGGCATTGAGGAAGAAGACACTTGGACTAGAGAACTTGGAAGAAGATTATTATTAGATATTAGCCACTTGGCACTTGGAGGAAGAACTTGGATTTAGACATCAGGCACTAGAACTTGGAAGAAGAAACTTGGAACTTGGAGGCACTAGGGAATAGGAAATAGGGACTAGGAACTCAAGACTTGGGACTTGGAGAAAAAGAGAGACTGAAGAATAAACGGGATTGAATCACACTCTGTCTGGTCTCCATTCTTCACATCCGTCCTCACTTTCTTGCTGAACCCAGACCCGCAGACAGGAGCAGCTTGGGGCAGTGTGGGCTCTAACAACTTAGCCCCCAAAGCTTTTGGCAGTGTGTGTTCAAACACTGACAGAGCAGTCTGAGACATTTTGCCCCCAAATGTGGGCTAGTGTGGTTCTCAACATTTCTGGCTCCCAAGCATGAGGCAACTTGGGCCTCAACAATTTTTTAAGTCTCAGTTTTTATTGCTGATTTTGTTCATTTGGATACTGTCTTTCTGTTTCTTGGTAAGTCTGGCTAAGGATGTCTTTTCCTGTTTTTCTCAATGAACTAGGTCTGGGTTTTGTTGATTCTTTGTATTGTTTTCTTTATTTGTAACTGATTGATTTCAGCCCTGAGTTTGATTATTTCCTGACTTTTACTCCACTTTCATGTGGTTCCTTCTTCTCTTATTTTCCCTAGAGCTTTAAGGTGTACATTTAAATTGCTGACATGAGAACTTTCTAATTTCTTTATGAGGGCATTTATTGCTATGAGCTCCCCTCTTAACACTGCTTTCATTCTCTCCCATAAATTCAGGTATGTTGTACCTTCATTTTCATTGAATTCAAGAAAGTCTTTAACTTCTTCTTTTATTTCTTCCCTGATGCAGAAATTATTGAGAAGAGTGTTGTTCAATTCCCATGGATGTATATGCCTTCCAGTGTTTCTCTCGTTTTTGAAATCCAGTGTTAATCCTTGGTATACTAATAAGATACATGGCATTATTTTAATTTTCTTATATATGTTGAGGCTTGCTTTATGGCTCCCTATATGGTCAATTTTGGAAAAGGATCTATAAGGTACTAAGAAGAAATATTATTTTGATGTTGATAGTGTGTGTGTGTGTGTGTGTGTGTGTGTGTGTGTATGTGATTTCCTTGGTTTTGATAGTATAGAATTATTTATTTCCTGTGTTTTCTTAGATGGAGTTATTCTTCTTGGGTTGGAGTTTTCTTCCTAGTATTTTCTACAGGGCTGGATTTGTGGATAGATATTGTTTGAATGTAGATTTGTCTTGAAATATCTTGTTTTTTCTCTCTATCATGATTTAGAACTTTGCTTAATAAAATAGGCTAAGTTAGCACCTGTGGTTTTTGTAAAGGTTGCAAGACACCTGATGAGGTCCTTTTAGCATTTAGTCTCTGTTGAGAAGTCAGGTGTTATATTCTTTTGTGTTTGGGTAAAATATTCTATAGATTTCTGTTAGGTCCATAATGTCTGTTAGCTACATTATTTCACTATTACTTTTTTTTTCTGGATCACTTCTCAATTGGTGAGTGTAGGGTATTGAAGTGTCCCACTATTAATGTGACAGGTTCAATGTATGATTTAAGTTTTAGCAATGTTGCTTTTATAAGTGTGGTTGCTCTTGTGTTTGGTGCATAGATGTTCAGAATTGAGATTTCTTTGTAGATTTTTCCTTTGAGAATAAAGTGTCCTTCACTGTCTCTGTTGATTAATTTTGGTTGAAAGTCTATTTTACTAGATATTAGAATGACTATTCCAGATTTCCTCTTGGGTCCATTTTCTTGGAAACCTTTGCATCCTGCCCTTGACTCTGAGGTAATGTCTATCATTATTGCTTAGGTGTTATTTTTTCTGCAGCAGAAAAATGGATCCTGTTTTTGCACTGATTCTGTTTTCCTTTTTTTTTAAAAAAAAAAAAAAATTGGGGAATTGAGTCCATTGATGTTGAAAGATATTAATAACCAAGGATTTTATTTCCTTTATTATTTTGATGTTGAAAATGTTTCTCTCTCTCTCTCTCTCTCTCTCTCTCTCTCTCTCTCTCTCTCTCTCTGGGTGTGATATCCTTTTTTTTTTTTTGCTAGTATGCAATTACTTATTTCCTGTGTTTTCTTAGATGGAATTATTCTTCTTGGGTTGGAGTTTTCCTTCTAGTATTTTCTGTAGGGCTGGATTTGTGGATATATATTGTGTGAATGTAGATTTGTCTTGAAATATCTAGTTTTCTCTCTCTATCATGGTTTAGAACTTTGCTTGGTATAATAGTCTAGGTTGGTTCCTGTGGTTTTTATAGAGGTTTCGAGATTCCTTTTAGCATTTAGAGTCTCTGTTGAGAAGTCAGGTGTAATTCTCATAAGTCTGCCTTTGTATGTTACCTGGCATTTTTTCCTTGTAGCTTTTAGTGTTCTTTCTTTGTTCTGTAAATTTTGTGTTTTCATTATTATGTGACAGGAGGATTTTCTTTTCTCGCCCAGATGAACTGGTATTCTATAAGCCTCCTTTGTGTTTATAGGCATCTCTTTCTTTAGATTAAGAAAGTTTTTGTCTATGACTTTGTTGAAATATTTTTGGGGCCTTGGAGCTGAGGCTCCTCATCTTCTATTACTATTATTCTTAGGTTTAATCTTTTTATGGTATTCAGATTTTCTAGATGGGTTGTGTCAGTAATTTTTAAGATTTAACATTTTATTTGTCATATCAATTTCTTTTTTTTCATTATTGGATATTTGATTTACATTTTAGATGCCATCCCCTTTCCCCATTTCCCCTCCCTAGAAAACCCCTATCCCATCCCCACTTCTCCTTTTTGCTTTTCTACTATTTTTAAATGTTAATCAAAGGTTTATAAGTTTGGTAATGCTCAATATCAATCAGAAGTGTAAAATAATACCCAACCTAGATATTCAACTATCTTAGACTGGTGGGGACAAGCAAACATCCACCTTCATGACCCTCCTCTTGTCCCTAGCTCCTCCTCTCCTTCTCCTCCTCTCCTTACTCCTTATCATCCTCTCCTTACTCGTTCCAACTCCTCCTACATATCACCATTCCTGTTTAAAAAAAAAAAAAAAAAACTTTTCTCTTAGAATACAATTAGAGCATAACTATATCAATTTGTATCAGTAAGGTACAAGGTAGAGCTAATAACCAGTCCATCATTTTGTTGACTAAACAGAACCTCTGTCATCCCTCCTAAATAGAAGACTTAATTCTGAACCTGATTTTTTTCTTGTCTTTAGAATGAATGTCAGCTGAAAACCATCCTCTCAAACCCTTTCTCTCAAAGTAGATAGCCAGGATTGGCTATGAGACTACAAGTCTTCAACCCCATCAGAAATACAGAATGACTGAGTTAACTGAAATTATGAGAAGCACAAAGCATAGCTTCTAAAACATAGCCAATTTATAGAGACGGCTGAACACCTGGACAGTCCCTATACTACAAAATGTTGGAGCATTTGATCTTCGGCCTTCTGGCCCAGGATCATCTGACAGACCTAATGATGCAGAATTATTAAGGGCTGATTACTCTGTCTAGGAAGATATAATAAGTTGACTATTCTGCAAGTGTGTCCTTTTCTGGACAGTGATTTGTCTGTAGATGAAAAGAGGCAATTCTTGCCTAGTGGCTGTCTCACAACAACTGGAGTAACTCCAAAGATGCTCAAGTTCTTCTTAGAATCCAAGACAGGTAGCTGTCAGGAGCAGACAGGTCTCTAATCAAAATGGACATTAATACAGAAAAGTTTGTAATGTCAATTTTGTGAACTTCTGACATTTTTAAAATCAACTATCCATGTAAGGCAATCTTGACTATTGTTTGTTAACTCCTCTCAGCTAAATAAAGTATAGAAAAACCCTAACAATAAACTCAGAGCCATGAATTTGCTATAGACCCTTAACTCACAGGCTAACCATCTCAAATCACTTAAAAAAGTTAAAGAAGGACTGGGTCCAAGCCTTGTATTCCTAAGTATGTTATATAGGCACAATGCCTATGAGAGTAACAATATTAATTTCACTTTTATATCAATAAGAAGCTCATACCAATGAAAACCTTAACTTTTAAATCAAAGTAAATTTTGTACCATTTAAGAAATTATAACTTCATCTTAATAACAATTATACATATTTCTACAAATAGGTTATGGCAATGCAATAAATTTTATCTAACCCTCCCTGTTCCAACAAAACCACTATTTTCCCTAGAAAGACAACCCAATATTAACGACCTCAGTACCCAAGGGAATAGGGGTGCCGACTCTTCATTAACTTCTTCAAGCTGATCATGGGCTTTGAAATATTAGAAGAGGGGCAAGGGGAAAAGTAAACTGAGAAGCCTCTGACTTCTGTGTCTTCACTGCATCCAGCTGCAATTCAAGGACATCAGAGTTTTGAGCAGGTCTGCTCAGCTCACTTGATGAGTAGATACACCGAGGCTGTGTATTCTGCAATATAAAATTCTCAAAACAAATTTTAGTAACAAGATAATTTTTGTTTGAATTCTGGAATCTAGTTTTCTGGCAGCCTGCCTCTGTCATGTCTAATCCATATAATTCTGGGAGTTTCTATGAGGGTATACTCCCACCATCCTCCCATTTTCACCTCCCTGCTAGGGAATCCAAACTTTCAGGTACCAAGGCCCTCTACTTCCACTAATGCCTAACCCCTTACTCCATCCCCCCTCCTCTAATTACTATGATGGTGTACTTCCACCATCCTCTCATTCACCCCTCCCTGCTCTTGAAATTTCCCAACACTAGGGAATCTGAACTTTCAGGTATCAAGTCTGTCCACTTCCACTGATGCCTGGCAAGGCCACCCTCAACTACCTATACAGATGTTTTATGTTAAGAACTTTTTGCATTTTATGTTTTTCTTGACAGACGTGTCAATATTTTCTATGGTATCTTCTGCACCCGAGATTCTCTCTTCTATCTCTTATATTCTGTTGGTGATGCTTGTGTCTATGACTCCTGATTTCTTTTCTAGGTTTTCTATCTCCAGGTTAGTCTCCCTTTGTGATTTCTTGATTGTTTCTACATCCTTTTTTATGTCCTGGATGGTTTTGTTCAATTCCTTCACCTGTTTGGTTATATTTTCTTGTAATTCTTTAAGGGATTTTTGTGTTTCCATTTTAAGGGCTTCTACCTGTCTACCTGTTTTCTTCTCAAATTCTTTGAGAGTGTTATTTATGTCCTTCTTAAAGTCCTCTATCATCATCATTAGAAGTGATTTAAATCTGAATCTTGCTTTCCTTGTACTATGGGGAATGCAGGACTTTCTTGTGTGGGTAAACTAGGTTCTAATGATGCCAAGTACCCTGGGTTGTTGATTCTTATGTTGTTGCACTTGCCTTTTGCTATTTGGATCTTCTCAGTGCTACCTGCTATGTCTCTGACTGGAGCCTGTCTTTCCTATTATCTGGGTTGTATCAGAACTGTGTGGGGTGGATGTTACTACTGAGGTAAGAGCTGGGGCCCAAAATCTGCTCAGTGCTCTTGGTCAGGAGTGTCTTCCTGTTCCAGTGTGTTCCAGTTACTCCTTGTTTGAGGCAGGTGTTCCTGTCTGGTTACCTAAGATTCTGCCAGGGTTAGAGCGCCTGGGAACCCTGCTTCCTCTTGGTTCTTAGAGATAGGGGGGCAGAGCTGTTGCCTGGGATCTGCTCTGTGCTCAGGCCCAGACCAGAAGGAACCAGTGCTCTGGCATATCAATTTCTTCTATTCTATCTTCTATGCCTGAGATTCTGTTTTCCATCTCTTGTATTCGCTTGGTGATGTTGTTCCTGTTCTCTTTCTTAGGTTTTCCATCTTCAGTATTTCCTTATTTTTTTTTAGAATTCTTGAGTCTGAAGAAAGTGGGGAATAGGCAGTGAAAAGTCAAGGGATCCTGCGATAGCAGGATGCTCAGAGCAGCTTGGCTTGGCCCAGAGGGCTCAGAAAGCAGGGAAAATCAGTGGGGGAATTCAATTTCACCAGTTTAAGGTTGAAGTAGAGGCAGCAGTAGAATGGGGTCTCCTTCCCATAGCAAGCTACTCAAGGCCTAGTTTTTATTTTTTTAGACTTTCATATATTGACCTCAATTTGGTGCCCTGTAGGTAATTGTGGTTGGAGAATGCAGGGTTCCTCATGTCAGGCTGTAGTTGGCTGGGAACACTCTGGGTTCCTTCAGTGGGAAGTTAGGCCCGGCTACTGTGGCTCACTAAAGACCTCTCCATGGTTCCTCACAGCGTGGTCCCAACAATACATGAGAAAGTCCATGGGTTTGTACAAGGTTTAATGCCATGGCAGATGGTGGATAGTTCTGGATGCAACCCTCCAAAACCCAGGGCAGACTTGAGTTAAATAGGGAAGAAGAGAGGGGGGAGGGGCTGGGGAAGAATGCTTAATTGACTCCACCCTCTGGCCTTCAGGTACCTCATTAGTATGTAAATCTCTCTAGGGCCTGAGGCCTGTTCCCCATGACAGATGGTCATAGACCTCTCTGTAGGAGTGCTTGTGGAGGGCTGAAGCTAAATGAAAAGAACCAGGGCCTGGGAGCAGAGCTGAACTCTTGCCATCCAGTGTCCAGTAAGGTTCCAGGGTTCCAAGCTTTTGCTCAACCAAGCACCCAGCTGGTTCTCACAGCCCACCGCCCCACAACCTGAGACCAGTCAATCTCCACAAGCCTTCTTGCCCAGGGGTACCCATCCAAGAGCTCTGAACCCCACAGAACTTCAGACTGTGTGAGAATTTCCCTGTTGGATGGGCCGCAGTGCCCACCAGTGTGGTGCAGAACCAACTTAGTCAAAGATTACACACTTCTGTTTCCTCCATGCTAAGCCCCAGTTCCAGCCAACTGAGCCATGACAGACTTGCCTACCCACAACACAACAGAGACTCACATGTCCACATGTGAGGAGCCTACATTGTTCCCTACAGGTGGTAGAGGATGCGGGCAGAGTCAGAAGCAGGCCTCCCAGGAGCTCTAACCCTGCAGGACCTTAGGTAAGGAGTCAGCAACATTCACCCAAAACAGGGAGTTACTGTTTACAGGGAGTAATGGAACCAGGAATTCACCCCTGGCCCAGAGCACTGGTTCCTTCTGGTCTGTGCCTGGGCACTGAGCAGATCTTTGGCCCCAGCTCTAACCCCAGTAGTAACACCCATCCCACACAGTTCTGAAACAACCAAGATAATAGGAATGACATGCTCCAGTCAGAGACAGTGAGCACAGGTAACACTAAGGAGATCCAGATGGCAAGAGGCAAGCACAAGAACATAAGCATCAGCAACCCAGGGTACTTGGTATCATTAGAACCTAGTTCTCCCACACTAGAAAGTCCTGAAGTCCTCATATCACCAGGAAAGCAAGATTCAGATTTAAAATCACTTCTAATTATGATGATAGAGGACTTTAAGAAGGACATAAATAACACTCTCAAAAAATTTGAGGAGAACACAGGTAGACAGGTAGAAGCCCTTAAAGTGGAAACACAAAAATCCCTTAAAGAATTATAAGAGAACACAACCAAACAGGTGAAGGAATTGAATAAAACCATCCAGGACATAAAAATGGAAGTGAAAACAATAATGAAATCTCAAAGGGAGACTACCCTGGAGACAGAAAGCCTAGGAAAAAGACCAGGAGTCATAGATGCAAGCATCACCAACAGAATACAAGAGATAGAGGATAGGATCACAGGTGCAGAAGATACCATTGAAAATACTGACATAACTGTCAAGGAAAATGCAAAATGCAAAACGATCTTAATATAAATCACCCAGCAAATGCAGGACAGAATGAGAAGGCCAAACCTAAGGATAATAGGTATAGATAAGAGTGAAGATTCCCAAATTAAAGGGCCAATAAATATCTTCAACAAAATTATAGAAGAAAACTTCCCTAACCTAAAGAAAGAGATGTCCATGAATATACAAGAAGCCTACAGAACTGCAAATAGACTAGACCAGAAAAGAAATACCTCCCATCACATAATGATCAAAACACCAAATGCACAAAACAAAGAATGTTAAATGCAGTAAGAGAAAAAGGTAAAGTAACACATAAAGGCAGACCTATTAGAATTACATCAGACTTTTCACCAGATACTATAAAAGTGAGAAGATCCTGGACAGATGTCATACAGACCCTAAGCAAACACAAATGCCAGCCCAGGCTACTATATGTGGCAAAACTCTCAATTACCATAGATGAAGAAACCAAAATATTCCATGACAAAACTAAATTTACACAATATCTTTCCACAAACCCAGCATTACAAAGGATAATAGCAGGAAAGCTCCAATACAAGGAGGGAAATTATACCCTAGAAAGAGCAAGAAAGTAACCCTCTTCCAACAAATCCAAAAGAAGATAGCCACACAAAGATAACTTCACCTCTAATAACAAAAATAACAGGAGACAACAATCACTGTTCCTTAATATCTCTTAACATCAATGGACTCAGTTCCCCAATTAAAAGACATAGGCTAACGGACTGGATACATAAATGGGACCCAGCATTTTGCTGCATACAGGAAACCCACCTCAGTGACAAAGAAAGACTACCTTTGAGTAAAAGGCTAGAAAACATTTTTTCAAGCAAATGGTCCTAAGAAACAAGCTGGAGTAGCCATTCTAAAACCACCAGCCTGAGAACACAAAGGGAGAGACCCATGGCTCCACCTGTATAAGTAGTTGAGGGTGTATTTGCTAAGCATCAGTGGAAGTGGACAGCCTTGGTGCCTGAAAGTTTGGATTCTCTAGTGTTGGGGAATTCAAAAACAGTGAGGCAGGAATGTGAGGATGGTGGGAGCACACCCTCATAGAAACTCCTAGAATTATATGGGTTAGACATGAAAGAGGCAGGCCACCAGAAGACTAGATTTCAGAATTCAAACAAAAATTATCTTGATACTAAAATTTGTTTTTTAGTATTGTATACTGCATAATACTCAGCCTTGGTGTATCTACTTATCAAGCAAGCTGAGCAGAACTGCTCGAACCACTGATATCCTGGAATTTCAGCTGGATTCAGTGAAGACACAGACATCAGAGGCTTATCAATTTACTCTCCACCCTGCCCCTCTTCTTATATTTCAATGACTGTAATCAGCTTAAAGAAGTTAATGAAGAGGCAGCGCCCCTATTCCTTGGGTTTGGCGACTGAGGTGGTTAATATTGGGCTGTCTTTCTAGGAAAAAGTAGTGGTTTTGTTGTAACAGGGGAATAGCTAGGAGTTATTGCATAGCCATAACCTATTGGTAGGTATCTGTATAATTATTAAGATGAATTATAATTTCTTAAATGGTACAAAATTTACTTTGATTTCAAAGTTAAGGTATTCATTGGTATGAGTTTCTTATTGATATAAAAGTGAGATTAATATTGTTACTCTCATAGGCAATGTACATATATAACACATTTAGGTAAACAAGTCTTAGACCCAGTCCTTCTTTAACTTTTTAAAGTGATTTGAGATGGTTAGCCTGTAAGTCAAGGGCCTATAGCAAATTCATGGCTCTGAGTTTATTGTTAGGGTGGTTTCTATATTTTATTTAGAAATAGCTGAGAGGAGTTAACAGACAACAGTTCAGATTGCCTTACAAGGATAATTGGTTTTCAAAACATCAGAAGTCCACAGAATTGACGTTAGAAACATTTCTGTATTAATATCCATTTTGATTAGAGACCTGTCTGCTCCTGACAGCTTCCCTGTCATTGGATTCTAAGAAGAAATTGAGAATCTTTGGAGTTATTCCAGTTGTTGTGAGACAGCCACTAGGCAAGAATTGCCTCTTTTCATCTACAGACAAAATACTGTCCAGAAAAGGACACACTTGCAGAATAGTCAACTGATTATATCTGCCAAGACAGAGTAATCAGCCCTTAACAATTTTGCATTACTAGGTCTGTCAGATGATCCTGGGCCAAAATGTTGAAGATCAGCTGCTCCAATGTCTTGTATAGGGACTATCTAGGTGTTCAGTGGTCTCTTTTAAATTGGCTAAGTTTTAGAACCTATGCTTTGTGCTTCCCATAATTTCAGTTAATTGAGTCATTCTGGATTTTTACAGGGTTGAAGATTTATAGTCTCATAGCCAATCCTTGCTATTTACTTTGAGAGAAAATATTTGAGAGGGTGTTTTTCAGCTGACATTCATTCTAAAGCAAAAAAAAAAAATAGTCAGTTTCAGAACTAAGTCTTCTAGTTAGGATAGATGACAGAGGTTCTGTTTAGTCAACAAAATGATGAACTGGGTATTAGGTCTATCTTGTACCTTACTGACAGAAATTGGTATAGTTATGCTATAATTGTATTTTGAGAGAATTTTTTTATTTTAACAGGAAGGGTAATATGTAGGAGGATCTAAGGTGGGAGGAGTAAGGAGAGGAAGAAGAGGAGAAAGGAGAGGAGGAAGTGGAGAGGAGGAGCTAGGAGATGAGGTGGGGAGAACATAGAGGCGGATGTCCACATGTCTTTGCTAGTCCAAGTTAGTTGGTGTACCTAGGTTGGGTATTAGGTTGCACTTCTGATTGTATGGCCATCTTGTTATTGAACATTGCCAAACTTATAAAGCCTTTGATTAACATTTAAAAAAAGAAATGAGAAGAGATCTATAGACTCTTGCCCAGCCTTTTGCCCTAATCAGTAATTTATGTGCTTTTCTAGGAAGAGAAATTTAAGGCTCACATTGAAAAATTTAAACATAATACAATTCATAGTCAAAGATCAGTGAACTTGCACCAAGAATATAAATTTACAAAAAAGTAAAATTTTGCAAGATATATTTTAATGGTACTAAGTTTGGTAAGTGGACTCAAAATGAAGTGAGTTAGCTTTAAGATAAATTAATTTTAGGTGTAAGTTATCCAGCTACATTTTCTTGTATGTTACTCGACATCTTTGTAAGTAAAATTTTAGCAGAAAGATAAAAATAGTTTAATAATATTGATAAACCAAATAACACAGCCTAAATTTCAGTATGTACTCAGTTTGATAAATATTGAAAATGAAAAAAAAACTGTGAAAGTAATAGTTATCATTTGTACTTGAATGAAATTTTATTTCTTATCAGTATCTAAACAAAAGAAAGCTTCACAGGCTAATAACATTAATTTTTATAAAAAAAGCTTTGAAGTAATTTATTTTCAGCATAAATATGTACTCATCTTTTCACATAAAATATTTCATTGTCTTTTAAAATATTTTTATTTGTTGAGAATTTTATACATGTATAGAATGAAATATATCCAGGTTCAGTTTTTTCCCTACTGCTTTCCTAAAGTCTCTTACAAAACATCATCCCCAAACTTTATGTCTTTTTAATGTTTCTTTTGATAACACACTAAGTCCAGTTTGTGATACTCATATGTACATGGGTGTGAGGCTACCTACTGGAGCATGGAAAACTTGTCAATGGTTACATGCACAAAGAATGATTTTCCTCTTCCAGAATCTGGTATCTATCAGTAGATTCACAGTAAGGGGAATGGCCTTTGTTTGTGTATAACTACAAATGTCTAGTGAAATGAAATATATTTATGAGTCAGACTGAAATGCATAGCTTCAAAGCATGTTAGCTATATACTTGAGAGCTTTGATTTAAGTAACTCACTACCTGAGAAATGATCCTTCATGGATATTAGAAGAATATTTGCTTTCTAATAATTTAGTAAGTTCATTGTTATTGTGAAGGGAAACACTGATCTCATCCTTGAAAGAATTAATATCTCATTGTACAAACACTAGCACTAAGCTGTAACTAGATTCTCTGGCTAATCATTATTTTCAGGATGGATTTCAAATGGCTTTAGTACTATGACATTTAAATACTACTTAATAAAGCAACTCTTTGTAGAAAGCATTACAGAGTGTTTCCACAATTCTGTGCCTTTTTAATGTCCTTCATAGCATACCAACATGAATAGAGGAAAAGAGAGTGATATTGCTAAGTTTATTGTAAGCTTTGGCATAGCACTGAGGCATGCATATCATTTCTGTTTTCTGAAGATGTCATTAGTATGTTATCAACTTTTTTCTTTCTTTATTGAATATTTTTATACTTACATTTCAAATTTTATTTCCAGGTCTTCCCTAAGGAAACACCTATCCAATCCCCCCTCCCCCTGCCTCTATGAGAGTGCTCTCCCTCCCACCCACCCACTCCTGCCTTCCCCACCTGTCATTCCCCTACACTGGGGTATCGAATCCCCACAGGACCAAAGGCCATTCCTCCCACCGATGTCCAACAAAGCTATCATCTGCCACATATGTGGCCAGAGCCATGGGTCCTTCCATGTGTACACTTTGGTTGGTGGGCCATTCCCCAGGAGCTCTGGGGGTCTGGCTGATTGACACTGTTGCTCTACTCACAGGGTCTTAAAATCCCCTCAGCTCCTTCAGTCCTTTCTCCAACTCCTCCATCAGAGATCCTGTGCTCAGTCCAATGGTGGGTGGCAAGCATCTGCCTCTGTATTTGTCAGGCTCTGGAAGAGCTTCTCAGAGACATCCAAATCAGGCTCCTGTCAGCAAGTGCTTCCGGTATCCTCAATAGTTTCTGTTTTGCAGACTGTATATGGGTTGGATCCCCAAGTAGGTCAGTCTCTGGATGGCCTTTCCTTCAGTCTTTGCTCTACATTTTGTCTCCATATTTTCTTCTGTGAGTAATTTTGTTCCCCCTTCTAATAAACACTGAATGACCCAGACTTTGGTCTTTTTGAGAATCATATGTTCTGTAACTTGTATCTTAGGTATTCAGAGCATTTGGGCTAATATCCACTTATCAGTGAGTGTATACCATGTGAGTTCTTTTGTGATTGCCTTACCTTACTAAGGAGGATATTTTCTAGTTCCATCCACTTGCCTGTGAATTTCATGAAGTCATTGTTTTTAATAGATGTGTAGTACTTCACTGTGCAAATGTACCACATATTCTATATTCATTCCTCTGATGAGGAACATCTGGGTTCTTTACAGCTTCTGGCTATTATAAATATGTCTGCTATGGATACAATGGAGCATGTGTCCTTATTACATGTTGGAGCATCTTCTGGATATATGCCCAGGAGGGTATAGCTGGGTCCTCAGGTAGTACTATGTCTAATTTACTGAGAACCACCAGACTGATCAATTTAGTTATTCTTGTCCTTTCCTATAGCCAACAAAGAACAAATAATGATACTTTAAAATTATAGAAAATGGTAATATTGAACTGTAAATAATAAAAGCACATAACTAAGTCTTTGTTTTAAGCTACAGTCTTCCTTAGTAAATGATATGCAGAGGACTTCTTATAAATCTAAAATGAAAGTGTTTAAAACTAAGAATAGAAAATTTTTCCTATGTGATTACTTGGAAAAGATTGAATTGCTATGTAAATTATCATATTACTATTGTTTGGGAAGATGATGCTTAATTTTTTGAAGGTTTGTGTCTGTGAAATAAGAAAATGTGAATTGTGACTATATTGTTGAGAATCATCATATAAACCACACATTTATTCTTTAACTGAAATATATAGATGGTATACATGTTTATCAAAATGTAAAAACACAAATATTAATTTGGGCAAGATCAACAGAGAATAATAAAAATTCAAAGAATGGAACTCTAGCTTTGGAATTAGCTAACTAGAAAACAAAGTCATTAAACTGATAGTGCAGAGACATGTTCATGCCTAAATAGCAGTTCCTGATACAAAACAAACTATGTAAGTCACATGTGACTTAGTAATGTCAGATAACTGGTACTATGTACACATACTATGCTTATTGTATGGGCTTACAATTGGCCACAAAGATATATACAGATATTTCCTTCTTTACACTCATTATACTATCTTAATAAATACATATTTTTAAGAGCACACAACATTGAACATCTTTATATATGTAGATCAATCTGTCCAAGTGTTTTTGTCTTCGTCCTCTTTTACTTTATGTTTATTTATCTGGTAAATCATACTAATCTTTCAAGACCAGCACATGTAGTACTTACTCTTCCATGTGAATATAAGCAGATGTCTTACATTGAATTATGGGTAACTCTATTTTAGTTTCTACACACAGAACTCCAATGGATGATTGCATTCTATATGTTCTTTTCTACTTGTTAGCATCTGGAAAGGCAGCACAGCTCAGTGCCTGATAATTTATATGTATTAAATGAGTGTATGATGATAAATGAGAGGAGGTATGACTAAAAGTTAAGAAAAAGTTTCAAAATGCTGTTCTAATAAAGGAATGGAAAGTCAACAGAATTATTTTAATCAGGAAAAAATTAATAAACTTGCTAGGGGTAATTTAGTACATTTTTCCATTTCAGAATAGAAAAAGAAGAAGCCTTGATTATATAAGCAAAAGCTTAAGTGCCCAGAATTGATTGCACCAGATCTAATCTTGATATTCATGGATGGAATAATAAATTTCCTTTCACAAGAGAAAATAGCATTCTTATCTGCTGCTCTGGTTTTAGGGAGGTAATAGCAAAAATGTGTTTATAACTCACTAATCATTATTCAGAACACTATAAAAGTTAGCTTTGGAAACTAAGTAACTATGTATCTAACTATACAATGAATTACTCTATGAAATAGTTTTTAGGGCCCTTTTATGCTACGGTAGTATATTCTGCTCCGAAACAAATTCTGTAAATTACAACTTACTGACAAAGATATGTCCTAAAGTCAGTTGAGTAACTCTTACTATTGTATACATACTTTACCAACTATATGTGCATACAAATTGTAATGATTATGCTTGGTTGTCAACTTGACTGCATCTGGAATTAACTAACACCCCAGAATACCCGTGAAGGATATTTTTCCCTAATTAAATAATTAAAAGTGGGGATATCCACTTTTTTGTTTTTATACTATGTAAATTACATGCAAGTATTAAGGTCAGTTCTAGGTTGAGGAAAGAGCAATACAATAGATGCATATAATCAAGGAACAAGCAAGACAATAAACACAAACAGTCAAAGAACAAGCAAGGTAATAAACAAAGTTCCATAATCAATCCCATGATCACTGTTTCTAAGGGTTTATCAGGATGCCTAAAATATCTGAGCCTACTTCCATGTCCTATCCCAAGGTCATTTTCATGCCTGAAGCCTCTTTCTTTGTTCTAGACTAAGATTTAGATTTCTGCCTGAAATTACTTCTTTGTTCTAGACTAATGTCAAATTCTAGCCTGAAGCCCATTTCCTTGTCTTTGGCCAATGTCAGATTCCTACTAAGCAGCCCATTTCCTTGTCCTTGGCCAATGTCAGATTCCTGTCAAGTAGCCCCAAAAGCTCTCCACATCTCCCTGTTTTTTATTTCATAAACAAGATTGAGTCTGTCTTAGGTTGTTCTGACAAGAATGCCTTTCTTACCGATCGAGGAATATGCATTTATCAAAAGCAATGCACTTCTGTCTTAGGTTGGTAAGGTTCTGTGCAGAATCTTACCCTTCCTTGGCTTGCCAGCCTGTTAAATTAATAACTCTGTCTGGCAATCCATTTTCAGTTTCAAGTCATGTACTTTGGCTGCCAACATGCTGATGTTGTTAAAAACAAGCTTTTGCAATATGGGTATGAATAAAAATATTCCCAGGACAAAAAGGGCTAGCATCATGAAGCTATATATGTCATTCTTGAAGCTTAACCAAAATGGAAATATCGACCTCAAACCATGGATAATTTTATCAGCAGTATATGCAGGATCAAATCTCAGCAATGCAGCATTCTTTAAATTCATAATATCTCTAGACAAAGTTAAAACATCCAAAGAGGTGTTAGACTTATGCCAGATACCCTGCAAGTGTCTTTAAACTTTTTCCAATTGATTATCACTGTCAATTTTAGAAGTAACACAATTTCATTGCTATTTGGCATGACACTCAAGATGGATCCTTACATTTAAAACCTGAACTTCCTTCTAATAATTTGAATAGGATAAAAAAGCATCAATCACTTGTTCCAAATGCCTGTCTAAATCCTTTTGTATACTCAATACATTAGTAACATTTTTTGCTATATGATTAACAAAAGTAGTTGTCTTAACTTCTTGTGTCAAAGCAATAGTGAAATCAGTGGTGCTAGCAATTAATGAAATTAAAGCTGTTATACCAGCAATAATCAAGCCTGCTTCCTTCTTGTGTCTACTTAAAGCCAATTCACTTCTTCCAGTACTTGCAAGCTTTTTTTTTTTTTCTTTCAGAAAACCAAGGTTCTGTAATACTCAAGGAAGAAAAAAAGCTGGTTGATAGACCCCTGTAAAAGATAGTCCAGCTTTCAACACAATAACACAAATAGAAAGTGTACAATCAATACAACTTACATTAAATACTGTAGAAGAAACAAAAGTAATTTTAACTTGACAATTAAAAGAGCCTTAAAACATGCACTAATACTTGTTTGAAATCCAGATCCTGCCCTAACTTGATCTCTGGCCAGTGTAACATCATAGAGAACCGCAGCTAACTTCCAAATGTCTCTGAATATGTCCAGATCTAGCCTTCCAAATGAAGACTACTATTTCCAATATTGGATTTATTTCTAGACCAGTCCATGATTGAGTCCAAATAATTTGCCACATTTAAAAAAATACAAGAGTCGTCATAACTTCTCTTTTTTATTCTCTGTCCCACAATATCTAAAACCTTGAGGCAAGTCAGCTTGTTCCATCTGAGATCCAGAAAAGTAATGGTATGTCAGGAACATATATGTCTAGTATAGCTTTCTAGTCACCAGTGTCAGAGCACTCAGCAAACTCACAGGTTACCATCATTCTTTGTCCCAGCATCAGCACATCTTACCAATCACTCCATGATCCTTAAGCATCCTGCAGAAAAAAAAAACGCAAACATGCCCTCTTCCCCATATTAGATACCTAATCTTGATCATCCCATATATCAGTAAGTTGATCCTTCCTTTTCACCTAAGCATAAGCATAAGCATAGATATAGTGGTAGGGTGCCATTGACACTCAGCAGAAAGTTCCTTGGCAACCAATTTTTTAAAAAAATTAAAATAAAAACATCATGATTTGAATAAATTTGTGGTGAACAGGGATATATGTTCCACATTTTTCTTATTTTATGAAGATATTGTATCAAAGTTCCATGAGCCCCTTCCTCAATACCTTGTCCTTGAGGATTATAAGAAATCCCAGTAATATGGGTAAAATTAAATTGTTGACAAAGACTCTCAAATGCTAGACTGCAATAGTCAGTTCCATTATCTGTTTTTAAAATTGTTATTGGAAGTTTTATTTATGTTTTAGATGTTATCCCCTTTCCCTATTTTCCCTAAACCACTTATCCCATACCCCTCCTCCTACTTCAATGAAGGTATGCACCCACCCATCCACCCATTCCTACTTCTCTGCCCTCAAGTTCCTCCACACTGGGGCACCCAGCCGTCCAGGGATGAAGGCCCTACTCTTTCATTGATGCCCGACAAGGCCATCCTCAACTACATATACAGCTGAAGTCATGGGTCTCTTCATGTGTCTTCCCAGGATGGCACTTTAGACCCTGTGAGCTCTGGTTGGTTGGTATTGGAAGCTCCTTCAATCATCTCTCTAACTCCTCAATTGGGAATCCCACGATCAGTTCAATGGTTAGCTGTGAGCATCTGGGTCTGTATATGTCAGGCTCTGGCAGAGCATCTCAGGAGACATCTCTCTCAGCCTCCTATCTACATGTACTTCCTGGCATCCACAACATTATCTGCATTTGGTGGCTGCATATGGGATGAATCTCCAAGTGGAGCAGTCTCCAGGTGGTCCCTCTTCCAGTTTCTGTTCCACACTTTGTCTCCATACTTGTTCCCATGAGTATTTTGCTACTCCTTCTAAGAAGGACTGAGACACCCACATTTTGGTCCTCCTTCTTCTTGAGCATCATATGTTCTGTGAATTGTATCTTAGGTATTGTGAACTTCTGGGCTAATAATATCTACTTATAAGTGAGTGCACACCATGTGTGTTCTTTTATGATTGGGTTACCTCACTAAGGATGATATTTTCTAGCTTCATCTATTTGCCTAAGAATTTTACACACACACACACACACACACACACACACACACACACACACATTTTAAAATGAAAGTGTTTTTGAATATAAATAAAAGGTTCAAAACCTTTGTTCAAGACAATAAGACTTTATGTATCCTTTCTAATACTTTACTGATTTAAGGCATAGTCTTGTATATCTCAGGCTAGCCTTGAAGTCATTATGTAGCTGACTATGACCTTACGTTGTTGAAGAGTTCTGATCATCCTGCCTCCACTTCCCAAATGTTGGGATTATATGCATATGCCACCTTACCCTGTGATATTTGGTATTGGAGTTCAAACCTAGGACTTTTTATATGCTAGTCAAGCATTTTCTTGAGCCTTATCCACAGCTGTACAATAATGTTTTGTTCCTTAGATTTCTGAAAAAAAAAAGTTAAGTTTATAAAGTTTATGCAATATATTGTGATCATATGCTTTCCCTTCTCAGATAACCACCCACAAGATTTTGTGCCTTTATTTTTGTCAATTTCATATAAAACTTGTGATTACCTGACTCTTTCTTCCTTTAGCATCATCTAATAAAACTGGATTTATGTCTTGAATTTAATTCAGAATTTCTTCACTTTTCTAACTAGCCCCCAATTCTTCTTGCAGGATTCTCACTCTACTGTACTCTATGTTAGAGATTTGGACGTCATTACCTGACAATCAGATGCTGCAATAATATAGTCCAAAGACTAATTTTGTAGATGCATCTGTTCTTTACTAGCCTTGGCTGTGTGACATGGTTGAATGATTTGTTTTTCTCCTTGCACCAACTGAACCAAACTGAAGAAAGGTCTACTGTGGCAGCAAGAGCCACTCAACTGAAAAACATTTATTGAGAATGTCTCTGTTGTTGTATGGTGAGCATAAATCATCCAGCATTCTGGATAGTTAAATGGCATAACTGATTATCACACCAGGACAATAGGCATACTGTATACTATTCTGCTAGGTTTGTAAGGATTTTCACCTTGGTTCTATTCCAAGTGATAATCCAGTATCTTGAATAAGAGCAGGAAGAGAATATGCAATGCACAAATCAGGAACTCCCCCTCCTCCTTGAGCTTAGAATACACTAGACGTTTCAGACATTCAATAAGCAATAAAGGACACTTTGATGTAATGTTAAAATACTGTTAAAAGGCTATGGAAAAAACAGAACAGAAGAGAAGATAATGACGTGTGTGTGTGTGTGTGTGTGTAATTAAAATGTGCTCATTAAAAAAAGTCTTAATATGTTTACTCTTTTATTGAGATGTACTCTCAGCATGTTTTCCAACCAGGCCTTAAACATCTGGGCTCAGGTTATTCTCTTGCTTCAGAGTCTAAAGTAGGTGAGAAAACAGATAGTACCAACACATTGGGTAGAAGTTGTGTGGGTTGCTACATATCTGAGCAGAGGTATGTAGATGTTATAGTAGATATTAAAGTAAGTTTGAGACATGGAAAAGAGAAAATCCACAGGATCAGAAGAGGGAGTATAGGGTCCTGGTAGACCTAACAAGCCAAACTCTGCCACCCATCTTTGATAGGCCAATTACAGAGACAAAAAATAACAAGAAACAGAGAAAATGAGATTTCTTTTAATGTGCCTAACATTTGGAAGGGGAACAAAGATCAGTGACCAGATGTCCCCAAGTCCATCTTCAGATTCCTGACATGAAAGTTATGTTTATGTACAAGGCAATAGATATTCATCACTAAGTAGTCCTTGTCTAGTTATTGTCCTGGCCATTGCTGACCCATCATGGTCTTGGTTTGACTCTCTAATGTAAGGTGGCAAGGTAAGCTGTTAGAATTATGAGAAAACTTTTTCCAATACAGAATTCCTGGAGAAATTCTATTCCTTTCTTTTTAGATTTATTTGTATTCTATGTGTGAGCATTTTGCTTACATGTATATCTGTGCACCACACATGTGTTCTGTGCTCACAGAAGTCAGAAAAAGGGCATCAAATCTCCTGAACCTGGCATTATTAATGGCTGTGAACTACCATGTGGGTGCTGGAAGCTAATCCTGGGTCTTATGCAAGAACAGCAAAGCTTTATTTTTTAGAATTGAGTGAGAGATTTATTAGTGCAGTGAATACCATGTACAGCACACAGTACAACTGGAGAACTGCAGACAGACACCAGTGCAAAGGACATGGAAGCTTCTGCGTCATCAATCATCTCAGAGTAAGGATAGGACATTGTGAACACAGGCAAGGAAGGCAGGGGCAAAGAAGTACAAGAAATGCAGTAACCCAACTATATATATAGAGCAGCCTCTTTCAAATTCCTGAGCACCATGCCCTGGAACTGGAATACCCAACCTGTTCTTTTTGTTGTTGTTTGTTTGTTTGGTTGGTTTTTTTTTTTTTTTTTTTTTTTTTGAGACAGGGTTTCTCTGTGTAGCCCTGGCTGTCCTGGAACTCACTCTGTAGACCAGGCTGGCCTCAAACTCAGAGATCCACCTGCCTTTGCCTCCCAAGTGCTAGGATTAAAGGCGTGTACCACCACCACGGGCGCCAACCTCTTCTTATGGTCCTCAAGCTATATCCTTCTATCCTAATCCCAAAGGAGCAACGACTAATCTACTGAGACCAACAGCAAGCTGGCCTGGAATGGAACGCCCAGAGAGAGAAACAAGTGTATGATGAAGGAGATCTCTCTGGCCTCTCCAATCACATTCCCATCTGTGCTTTTAAAATAATCCCACCTATTATTACTCCTTGCTCACTTTACCAGCCACTACAGCAAACCAGCAATGACCCACTGAGCCTTAAGTGGACCCAAAGTCCTTAGGTGGACTTGAGTTAGATAGTGTATTCACCCTGGTTTTGGAGATATAACTAATTTGTATCCCATTTGTCTGGTGAAAGTTAGAACCCAGATAAACAGGAACTTTCCCCAGGAAACATGGAAAAGTCACCTTAAAAACGCATGTGGCAATTAATTCTCAGGTTTCATAAGAAGAAATGGGGGGAAAATTTTTTTTATCGGGCACAGGCATCGATATTAGACAGCCACAACCAAAGCTCCTGCTCAGAAAGGGTGATGGAGGGCAAGGTCAGAGCAGGTATCAGACTAAAGATAATGCTAAAAAGTAAACATATGAAACAGACAACATTATTTAGCCCCACCATACCAAGAATCCCAATAGGAACAGCAAAAGAAAAGATGGCCTTGTCAGGCATAAGTGGGAGAGGAGGTCCTTGGTCCTCTGAAGGCTGGATGCCCCAGTGTGGGGGACTTCGAGGGCAGGGATATAGAAGTGGGTGGGTGGGTGGTTGCGAGCACATCCTCATAGAAGCAGAATGAAGGGGAATGGGGTAGGGGGCTTCTGGGAGGGGGGAATGGAGAAAGAGGATAACATTTGAAATGTAAATAAAATATTCAATAAAATTAATTTTAAAAAAGAAAGGGCAAAAAAAGATTTTAAGTTTTGTTGATTTTTTTTCTTTTCTTTCTTCTTACAAAAAAGCAAATAAATAAAATTGCCAACAATGTGGCTTGGCTGGCAAAGAGGACAGACACAACCAAGACTGGGTAACAGATGGGGTTTGTGACTGGGGAAATGTAAACAAACAAAACCAAAGGAAATCAAGGTAACTACAATCAGGACTGCAGAGAGACCTACTGAGGCAATATAGACATGTCTCAAGAAGTACTGCCTATCCTAGTTCAGCAGAGCCAGAAGCAGCTTCCTCCTGAGTGTATAAACACAAATAGTCTAATGTCCACCTCTTCCTTCTCTTCCCTAATTATGAAAAGGTTTAGGAAAGAGTTCAATAGACATTTCATCAACCCACCCTGTACACCCAGCATGGCCTCCACCTTCACAGGGCGCCTAGACAGGGTTGTGCTCGGCACAAAGGTCTTCCCCAAGGGTTGTTAGTGAGGACCAAGTCCTGGCCTCACTAGGTAGAGGGTTTTGGTCACACCCTTAGTCCTTCTAGATGTCAGCTCCTTAGAGCCACTCTCTCCATACTGCATGGAGTCGGCAAGGCTGCCTGCTCAGATTCCCTGGTTTTGGAAGAGAGGAATATTAGTAATGCCCCATTCCACCCTGATCCTCTAGGGAAAACAGATTTGTACTTTCTGAAAACATGTAGGAACCAGGTATCATAGTCAGAAAAATACAGTTCTCTGCCCTGACTGAAACTTTATAGATATTGTGGGGGAAGAAAGATAGCAAAAGGCACGAATTTGGTTTCCCAGGTGAGCAAAGTGCTCCAGGTCCTTTATTCCCGAAAAGCAGGGAGTAAGTTGAGCATGTACAAGCTGTGGCATATGGGTTATGGGAGAAGTCAGGGTTCAGCTGCTGGAACAATGGGTTATTTTAACCCTAAGTCTTCCTGATAGCCAGTTATGCTCTTATATCTCCTCCGCAACATGTGCAAATAGGACACGCCCTGGATCCTGCACCATGTTGTCACTCAGTTGCTGGTCAGGAGTGGAGCTCATCTCTCCCCAGCGGGTCACTCTTGCTGGCTGTGGGGCATTCACCCATTCGAGGATTTTATTGTACTCGATTGTCTCCAGGTTCTGAAGGTTGGGGTTGACACTATGGGTGGCTCGCACATACATCTTCAGTAGTTGAATGTCTCGCTCCTGTTCTGCCAGCTGTTGCTTGTGTTCAGTAGACATCTTCTCCAGCTCTGAGATATGTGTCTGCTGCTGCTGGACCACAGAGAGCAGGTGATTAATGCAATTGTGGTTTGGCAGTTCATCTTTGGGCATTTCAAGGCCACAACCCTGCTCACAGGCCACAGGCTGCTTTGGGTTGTACTCACAGTCATTGAGATGGGACCTGAGATTGTCAAGTCTGACAAGAGCGCTGCAGCCAAACGCAGAGTTATCACAGGCAATCTGTAGCTTTGACAACATGTTCCGCATGATCTGAGGTACTGGGCACAGGTGGGCAACCGTGACGATGCTATGGTCTACTGGGCATGTGTGTTGCTCAGAGAGCCATTGGATGATGCAGCCATTGCAGAAGGCATGCTCACAATGAGGCGTCTGTACTGGCTCTTCCAAGACTCCACTACAAATAGGGCAGATAAGGTCTTCATCAATGTCCCCCTGGAAACGGGTTACATCATACCCCATGGCTCACCACTGAAACCAAGGTCTTTCTAAGTGATGGGGGAAGGTTCCCTGTTCACAAGGATCCAACCCCCTGATGTCTCCGCTCAGTGCCACTCAGGAGGTGCTACGAGTATCTCATCGTGTTGGCTATTCTCCAACTGAGTCTTTCTAGTGACAAGTTTCATGGCCCAGGGCTGAGTGTGATGTCACAATCAGGAATGCTTGCTCAGAACGTGATCTGGCTTCTCTGGACTTGGGTTCTGGCTGCAGTGGAGGCCACAGCTGCTGCAGTGCAGCCTGGGCGGCAGATCTCAGCCTTTCCCTGTAGGGGAAGGGGAAAGGGAAGGGAAAAAGGGAAAATGGGGTAAAGGGGAAAAGGGGATAAAGGGAAAAGACGAAAAGGAGAAAAGTGGGGAAAAGGCAAAAGGGGAGAAGGAGAAAGGGGTAAAAGGAAAAGAAGAAAAGGAAAATAGAAGAAAAGGGGAGAAGAAATGAGGGGGAAAGAAAGAGTGGAAGAGAAAGAATGTGAGAGAAGAGGGGGAGAGGGAAGAGAGGAAGAGAGAAGAGGGGGAGAGGAGAGGGAAGAAAAGAGAGGGGAAGAAAAAAGAGGGAAATGAAATAAGAGGGGGAGAGAGAAGTGAGGGAAAGAGAAGGGGGAGAGAGAAGAAGAGAGGGGGAAAGAGAATAAGAGGGGAGAGAGAAAAATGGGGAAGAGAAAAAGAAGGGGAGAGAAGAGGGGAAGAGATGAAAGAAGGGGAGAAGAAAGGGGGAGAAGAAAGAGGAGAGGATAAAAGAAGCAAAGGAGATAAAAAGAAGAAAAGTGGATAAAAGGGGGAAGGGGAGAAATGGAGATAAAAAGAGGGAAAGGGGAAAAAGAGGAAAAAAGGGGGAAAGAGAAAAAAGAGGGAAAGGGGAAATGGGAAAAAGAAAAAAGGGGAAAAGAAGAAAAAGGAAAAGGGGAGAAAGAGGGAAAAGGTGAAGGGAGAAATGGGGGGAAAGGGGAGAAAAAATAAAAAGGGGAAAGAGGGAGAAAAGGGGATAAAAGGGGAAAAGGAAAAAGGGGAGAAGGACAAAAAAGAGGAAAGGGGGAAAGAGGGAAAGGGAGAAAGGGAAGAAAAGGGGAAAGGGGGAAAGGGAGAAAGAGGGAAAAGAAAAAAGAGGGAAGGGGAAATGGGGAAAAAGAGGGAAAGAGGAAAAAGAGGGTAAGGGGAACAAAAGGGGACAAGGGGAGGGGCAAAAGGAAGAAATAAGGAAAAGGGGGAAAGTTAGGAAAGGGAAAAAGGGAGGAAAGTGAAAAAGGGGGAAATGTGAAAGCAAGAAGAAAATGGGGGATACAGAGGGAAAGGGATGAAAAAAGAAGGGAAGATGGGGAAAGAAGGAGAGAAGGGACAAAGGGGAAAGGGGGGAAAGTGGTAAAGATAAAAAAAGGGGAGAAGGGAAAGAAGGAAGGGGAAGAGAGGACAAAAGAGGAAAGAATAAAGTAGAAGGTGGAAGTAGAAGGTGGTAGAAGAAAGGGGGAAGAAGAATGGAAGAAGTAAGAAGGGGAAAAAGAAGGGGGAAGAAGGGGAAAGGGGGAAGAATGGGGAAGAAGAAGGAGGAGGAAAAAGAAGGAGGAAGGGGGAATCGGAAGTGGAAAAGAAGGATCACAGCAAAGCTCTTAACCACTGAATCATTTTTCCAGCCCCAAATTCCGTTCTTGGGAACCATTGTTTCAGTAGTGTGATAGCCAAGGAGAAGAGCATTTTTTTTTTTTTTATAGTATCTTTCTTGATATTAGGATAGTAATAAACCTAGTGTGCCCCAGGTAAGAGAAGGCCAGAAGTAAGTTCAAGGAGAGTTTTATAGGGCATTTTGAAGACATTTTTATTTGAAAGACAGACTGTAAGTAATCTGTGGATCACTGCATTGGACAAGATTTGCTTCTCGATTCATCAAGATGAATTGCAACTGCTCTGTTGACAGTAGACTGTTGGTATAAGAATGCAAACAGGGAGACTTGTATCTTGTTCATATGGAAGAACAAAGTAACAAAAATCTCAAGAGAAGCCCCATGAAATATGGTACATAAATATCCTCCCTTGACCCTGTAATACATTATATGAATCCTGTGTCCATTGGAGGACTATTTTCACCAGTCTGAAATTCTGTGAATAAATATAGTTCATTGATATCAATGACAAGAGTTAAATAGGAAGCAAAGCTATGAATGTATGTTATGTAAAAACATCTTATCATGCCATCATGATCATTTCAAATTAAAACTGATCATTGTGGAATGTTACCTGATAATAAAATCTATATATGTTCTCTATTTTCAGTTCCTATCTTAGAGCTTCTAAAACATGTGTTAGTTCTTGACTGATAAGAGAATTGGGTATATAGTTTGTTTTCACTTTTGTATTTGCTTTTGATTGTAAAAAGATTTATTCAGGGCTGGAGAGATGTCTCAGAGGTTGAGGACATTGGCTGTTTTTCTAGGGGTCATGAGTTAAATTCCCAGCAACCACTTGGTGGTTTACAGCCATCAATAGTGAGAACTGATGCCCCTTTCTAGTGTGCAGGTATACAAGCAGGAAAAACATTGTATAAATAAATCTTTTTAGGATATTTTATTTATTAACATTTCAGATATTATCTTTTTTCCCAATCCCCTGCTCATAAACCCCTTATCCCATCCTTCCTCCTCCCATTTTCTTTTATACCATATTAATTACATGCAAGTGCTAAAGTAAGTTCTAGGTTGAGGAACGAGCAATACAATAGATGCACATAGTCAAGAAACACGCAAGACAATAAACACAAATAGTCAATGAACAAGCAAGGCAATAAACAAAGTCCTGTGATCACTATTTCTAAGGACTTATCAGCATGACCAAAATATCTGAGCCTTGTCCTAGCCCAACATCATTTTCATGCCTGAAGCCTACTTCTTTGTTCTAGCCTAAGATTTAATTTCCTGCCTGAAATTATTTGTTCTAGCCTAAGTTATAGATTCCTGCCTGAAGCCTACTTTTTTGTTTTAGCCTAAGATTTAGATTCCTGCTTGAAAATATTTCTTTTTTCTAGCTTAAGATATATATTCCTGCCTGAAGCCCATTTCCTTGACCTTGGCTAATGTCAGATTCCTGCCAAGCAGCCCCAAAAGCTCTCCACATCTCCCTCTTTTTTATTTCACAAACAAGATTGAGCTCATCTTAGGTCTTTCTGACAAGAATGCCTTCCTTACCCATCAGGGAATATGCATTATCAAAAGCAATGCAATTCTGTCTTAGGTTAGTTAGGCTCTGTCCTTGGCTTGCTAGCCTGTTAAGTTAATAACTCTGTCTATGGGTCCATTTTCAGTTCCAATCATGTACTTTGGCCGACAACATACTGATGTTGTTAAAAACAAGCTTTCACAGTATGTGTGTGAATAAAAGTATTGCCAGGACAAAAAGGTCTAACATGATCAAGCTATATATGCCATTTTTGAAGCTTAACCAAAATGAAAATACTGGCTTAAATCCATGGAAAATTTTACCACCATTATCTGCAGCACCAAAGTTCAGTGGTACACCATTCTTTAAATTCATAATCTCTTTATGCAATTTTAAAACATTCAGAGAGGTGTTAGAATTATGCCAAGTACCCTGCAAGTGTCTTTAAACGTTTTTCACAGTTATAATGACTCTCATTGTCAAATTTAGAAGTAACACAATTCCACTGATATTTGGTATGTCTCTCAAGACTGTTCCTTACTCTTAAACTCTGAACATCCTTCCTATAATTTGAATGGGATAAAGAGCATCAATCTGACGTTCCATAGGCCTTTCTAAATTCTCATCTATACAAAACACATTAGTAATTTTTTTGCTAAATGATTAACAAAAGTAACTGTCTTAACTTCTTGTGTCAAAACAATTGCAGAAGCAATGGTGCTAGTAATTAATGTAATTAAAGCTGGTATAACAGCAATAACCAAGCCCACTACCCTCTTGCTTCTGCTTAAAGCCAACTCACTTCTTCCAGTACTTGCAAGCTTTTTTTTCAGAAAACCAAGGTTCTATATTACTCAGGGCAATAAAACATGAACTGGTTGATAGATGCCTGTAATAGACATGCCAGGTTTCAACACACAACCACAATTAAAAGGTGTACAATCAATGTAACTTACATTAAATACTGTAGAAGAAATAAAAGTAATTTTGACTTGACAATTAAAAGAGCCTTAAAACATGCACTAATACATGTTTGAAATCCAGATCCTGCCCCAACTTTATCTTTGGCTAACACTGAATCATAGAAAACTAAAGCTAACTTATAAATATGTCTCTGAAAATGTCCACATTCAGCCTTCCAGATAAAAGGTTTTATTTCCAATACTGGATTGATTTCTAGAATAGTACACGATTGAGTCCAAATAACCTGTCACATTTAAAAAAATTACAAGAGTCATTATAACTTCTCTTTTTGAGTCTCTGTCTCATAATATCTAAAACCTTGAGACAAGTCAGCTTGTCCCATCTAAAAATATAGGGAAGAAAGATGGGTCAGGAACATATGTCTAGTACAGCTTCCCAGTCACCATTGTCAGGGCACTCAGCAAGCTCACAGGCTATCACCATTCTTGGTCCCAGCATCAGCACATCTCACCAATCACTCTTGCAGCTGCAGCCACCATGCTCCTTCAGCATTCTGCAGAAAAAAGTAACAAACAAACATGCGCTCTTCCCCACATTAAGTTCCTGATCGAGATCATGCCATATGCCAGTAAGTGGATCCTTCCTTTCCACCTAGGCATAAGTATGCCTAGTTATAGGGTGCCATAGACACTCACCAGAAAGTTCCTTGGCTGTAGTGGGAGATATTTAAATCTCCAACCCAAATATGACCGATCAATGAAAACACAACTCAGTAATTATGAATATATTCTGTAAGCCTAGATTGGGGAGATACCCCTACAGTACTCTATTCCCCAGCTATGATACCTTTATAAATTGAGGATTTTCCAGACTCTGCAGCTGTACCTCTTCTACCTCCTGCTTCCCAGTCATCCTCTCCTTCATCGTCTTTCTCCTCCATTGTCTTCCTCCAGTCCTCCCCTATGCTCTCTTTCACCAACCTTTATTTCTCCACCTCCCCTTCTTCTGCCCAATCACTGGCTCCAGACTTTATTTTACAAACTAAGATGGGCAGAAGGATCACTAGAATTCACCTGTTTAATGACTCAATCTCCTCTGCAGCCCTTCACAGGAAAGGGGAATTTGTATCAAAATACAAGCCCGGGGCTATTCACTACACCTGGCATCCTGATTTTTTTTAAAAAAATTAAAATGAAAAGAGCATGATTAAAATAAAATTTTAATTATACAGATTTCTACCAACAGGTTATGGCTATGCAATAAGTCCTAGCTAATCCTCCCTGTTCCAACAAAACTACTACTTTTCCCTAGAATTTCTTAAATGGTACAAAATTTACTTTGATTTCAAATTTAAGGATTCATTGGTATGAGCTTCTTATTGATATAAAAGTGAGATGAATATTGATACTCTCATGGGCATTGTGCCTGTATAATACATTTAGGAATACAAGGCTTAGACCCAGTCTTTCTTTAACTTTTTTAACTGATTTGAGACGGTTAGCCTATGAGTTAAGAGACTATAGCAAATTCATGTCTTTGAGTATATTGTTAGGGTGTTTTCCATATTTTATTTAGAGATAGCTGAGAGGAGTTAACAGACAACAGTCCAAGTTACCTTACATGGATAGTTGGTTTTCAAAATGTCAGAAGTCCATAGAAGTGACATTACAAATATTTCTATATTAATGTTCATTTTGATTAGAGATCTGTCTGCTCCTGACAGCTTCCTGTCGTGGATTCTAAGAAGAAATTGAGCATCCTTGGAGTTACTCCAAGTTGTGCGGTGACAGCCACTAGGCAAGAATTGCCTCTTTCCATCTACAGACAAATTACTGTCCAGAAAAGGACACACTTGCAGAATAGTTGACTGATTATATCTGCCTAGACAGAGTAATCAGCCTTTAATAATTCTGCATCACTAAGGTCTGTCAGATGATTCTGGACCAGAAGGCTGAAGATTTGATGCTCCAATGGTTGGTAGTATAGGGGCTTTTCAGGTTTTCAGCGGTCTTTATAAATTGGCTAAGTTTTAGAAGCTATGCTTAGTGCTTCCCATAATTTCAGTTAACTTAGTCATTCTGAATTTCTGACAGGGTGAAGACCTATAGTCTCATAGCCATTCCCGGCTATTTACTTTGAGAGAAAAGATCTGAGTGGATGGTTTTCAGCTGACATTCATTCTAAAGCCAAGAAAAAAGCCAGGTTCAAAAGTAAGTGTTTTAGTTAGAAGAGATGACAGATGTTCTGGTTTGTCAACAAAATGATGGACTGGGTATTAGGACTATCTTGTACCTCACTGGTACAATTAGGAATAATTATGCTCTAATTGCATTTTGAGAGAAAAGTTTTACTTTAACAGGAAGGGTAAAGCTAGGTGATGAGAGAGAGAAGGGGGGGCATGGAGGCAGATGTTCAGGTGTCTCCACCAGTCAAAGATGGTTTATATATCTAGGTTGGGTATTGGGTTACACTTCTGAATGAGCATTACCAAACTTATAAAGCCCTTGATTAACATTTAAAAAATGTGTAAATGCAAAAAGGAAAAGGGGGCATGGGATAAGGGTTTTCTAGGGAGGGGAAATGGGGAAAAGGGATGGCATCTGAAATGTAAATAAAATATAAAATAAATAAATAAATAAATTTTTAAAAATAAAATAAATTTTTGTTGTATTGGGATATACCTCCCCCTTTTTTGATCTTATAAAGATATTGTTTTAAAATTCCATGGGCCCCTTCTGTAATACCTTGTTCTTGATGATTATAAGGAATCCCAGTAATATGGGTAATATTAAACTATTAAACAAAAAGTCTCAAATGCTAGATTTCAATAGCCAGATTCCATTATCTGTTTTTTTTTTTCTTTGTAATTATTGGGCATTTTATTTATTTACATATCAGATGTTATCCTCTTTCCCCACCCTTCCCAGAAACCCTTAATCCCATCTCCCCTCCTCCTACTTCTATGAGGATGTGTCCCCAACCATCTACCCATTCCTGGCTGCCTGCTCTCAAATTCCTCACCACTGGGCCATCGAGCCTTCATGAAATAAGGCCCTCCTCTGTCACTGATGCCCGAATAGGCCATCCTACACTACATATGCTGATGGAGCTATGAGTCCCACTCTATGTGTTCCCAGGCTGGTGGTTTACACACTGGGAGCTCTGGTTGATTGGTATTATCACTCTCCCCATGGGGCAGAAAACCTTTTCAGCTCCTTCAGTCCTTTCTCTTACTCCTCATTTGGAGTAAATATTGAATAGATAGAGAGAGAGTAGGCAGTCTTGTCTAGTTCCTGATTTTAGTTCAATTGTTTCAAGTTTCTCTCCATTTTGTTTGATGTTGGTTACTGGTTTGTTGTATATTGCTTTTACTATGTTTAGGTATGGGCCTTGGATTCCTGATCTTTCCAAGACTTTTAACATGAAGGGGTGTTAAATTCTGTCAAATGCTTTCTCAGCATCTAGTGAGATGATCATATAGTTATTTTTCTTTGACTTTGTTTATATAGTAGATTACATTGATGGTTTCCCATATATTGAACATCACTTCTTTCCTGAGATAAAGCTTACTTGATCATGATGGATGATTGTTTTGATGTGTTCTTGGATTCAGTTTGTGAGAATTATATATTTTTTGCATGTGAGTGCCCTTGCATTTAGAGCATAGATGTTCAGAATTGAGTTTCTCTTGGTTGATTTTTCCTTTGATGAGTATGAAATGTCCTTCCTTATCTTTTTTAATAACTTTAAGTTCAATGTTGATTTTATTCAATATTAAAATGGCTACTCCAGCTTGTTTCTTGGGATCATTTGCTTGGAAAACTATGTTTTAGCCTTTTACTCTGAGGTAGTGACTGTCTATGGCGTTGAGGTGTGTTTCCTATATGCAGCAAAATGCAGGGTAGTGTGTATGCATCCAGTCCATTAGTGTATGTCTTTTTATTGGGGAATTGAGTTTATTGGTGTTAAGAGATATTAAGGAAAAGTGATTGTTTCTTCCTGTTATTTTTGTTATTAGAGTTGAAAATATGTTTGTGTGTCTATCTTCTTTTGGTTTGTTGGAAGATTATTTTTTTGCTTTTTCTAGGGTTTAATTTCCATCTTTGTGTTGAAGTTTTCCCTCTATTATCCTTTGTAAGGCTGAATTTGTGGGAAGATATTGTTTACATTTGGTTTTATCATGGAATATCTTGGTTTCTCCATCTATGGTAATTGAGAGTTTGGTGGGTATAGTAGTCTGGACTGGGATTTGTGTTCTCTTTGGGTCTGTAGGACATCTGTCCAGGATCGTCTGGCTTTTATAGTCTCTGATGAGAAAGGCAAAACTTCCATGAATACCATGACACCCTAGGATATCTTGTCCCAGCAGTACTAAGCACATGCTCTCCCAGTGAGTTCCAACCATGCATTCCAGGTTGGGGGAAGAGGATACAGTTGCATGGACAGAGATGAAATTGAGACAGCCCCTTTTCTACTTATTAGGGGACCCATATGAAAACCAAGTTGCCCATTTGCCACAATCGAGTAAGAGTTATAAGTCTAACTCCTGTGTGCTTCCTGGTTGGTGGCTCAGGCTATTTGAGCCCACATGGCTCCAGCTTAGTTGACTCTAAAGGACATTTTGTGGTGTCCTTGACCCTCGGTCATGTTTACTTCTATCCCCAACTCTGCCACAAGGTTCCTCAAGCACAAGCTGATGTTTACCTCTGGTTCTCTGCATCTGTCTTCACCCACTGCTGGATGGAGCCTCTCAGGAGACAGTTATGCTAGGTTCCTATCATATGTATCTTTCTGGCTCTGGCTTACCACACTCAATATGATATTTTGTAGTTCCATCCATTTTCTGGGAAAAAAGATGATGTTTTTGTTTTTAAATGCTCATTAATATTCCACTATGGAAATATACCACATTTTCTTTAGCTATTTTTCAGTTAAGGAATATTTAGGGTGTTTTCAGTTTTAGCTATAATAAATAAAGCTGCTATGAACGGAGTTGAGGAAGTGTCTTTGTGGGATGATGGAACATCTTTTGGGTATATGGCCCAGTGCTGTATAGCTAGGTATTGAGGTGGAAGTATTCCCAGTATTCTAAGAAACCACCAAATTGATTTAAAAAGTGGTTGTAGTAGTTTGCACTCTCACCAAGAATGGAAGAGTGTTTTTCTTGATCAACATACTTTCCAGCATGTGCTCTCACTTGAGGTTTTTTATCTTTCCCATTTTGATAGGGGTAAGATGGATTATCAGCATCTATAGCAATAAGACGACTAAAGGAGACCAAGGGGATACAAATTGCAAAGGAAGAAGTCAAAGTATCCTTAATGACAGATGATGATAGTATACATAAATGAGCCCCCAAAATTCTAACTCCCACAGCTGATAAACACCACATTCATGAAAGTGGCTGGATACAAATTAACACACAAAAATATCATTAGTCCTCTTTTATACAAATAATTAGTGGGCTAAGGAAGAAATTACATCCTTTAAAACAACCAAAACAATTTGAAATATTTTGGTGTAAATCTAACCAAGCAATTAAAAGATATGTGACAAAACATCAAGTCTCTGAAGAGAGAAATGGAGGAAGATACCAGAAGATGGTGAAAACCTCCCATGCTCATGGATCATGAGGATTGACATAATGAAAATCAAAAACAATCTACAGATTTAATGCAATTCCCATTAAAATTGCAACTCAATTCTTTACAGATCTTGAATGAGCAATTTTAATCTTCATATGTAAAAACAAAAAACAAATCAGGATAGCTAAAACAATCTTGAACAAAAAAGAACTTCTGCAGGTATCACCATCCTTGACTGCAAGCTTTACTTCAGAGCAATACTAATGAAAACTCTATGGAATTGGTATAGGAACAAATAGGTTGATCAATGGAATCATATCAAGACCCTAAAATAAACTCACACACCTAAGGACACTTGATTTTTGAAAAAGAAAACAAAATCATACAATGGAAAAAAGAAAGCAGCTTTAACAAGTGGTGCTGATGTAACTGGATATCTTCATGTAGAAGAATGCAAATAGATCCATATTTGTCAACCTGCATGAAACTCAAATCTAAGTGGATGAAAAACCTCAACATAAAACCAGATGTATTAAAACTAACAGAAGAGAAATTAGGAAATAGTCTTAAACTCATTGGTACAGGAGACACCTTCTTTAACAGAATACCAATAGCTCAGGATCTAAGACCAATAATTGATAAATGGGATCTCATGAAACTTTAAAAGCTTCTGCAAGACAAAGTATACTGTCAAAAGGACAAAGTGGTAGCCTGTAGATTGGGAAAGGATCTTCACGAACCCTCTATCCCACACAAAGCCAATATTAAAAATTTATAAGGTAGACAAAAAATTAAACAACAACAAACCAAATAACCCAATTAAAAAACAGGGCACAGGAGCCTGATATAGATGTCTCCTAAGAGGCTCTGCCAGAACCTGACAAATACAGATGTGAATGCTTGCAGCCAACCATCTGACTGGGTATGGGGATCCCAATGGAGGAGTCAGGAGAAGGACTGAAGGAGCTGAAGGGGTTTGCAACACCATAGGAAGAACAACAATGTCAACCAACCAGACCCTGCCCTGACTAAAACACCAAACAAAGAATACACATGGAGGGACCCATGACTTCAGCTGCATATATAGCAGAGGATGGCCTTGTAGGGCATCAATGGGAGAAGAGGCCCTTGGTTCTGTGAAGGCTCGATGCCCCAGTGTAGGGGAATGCCAGGGAGGGGAGGCAGAAGTGGGTGGGTGGGTGAGCACCCTCATAGAATCAGGGGTGAGGTAAGATAGGATAGGGGTTTGTGGAGGGGAAACTGGGAAGGGAGATAACATTTGAAGTGTAAATAAATAAAATAAGCAATTACAAAAAACAGGGCACAGAGCTAAACAGAGAATCCTCAGCAGAGATATCTCTAAGGGCTGAGAAATACTTAAAAATGCTCAAAGTTCTTAGTCATCAGGGGAATTCTATCCTAGATCGTTTGAAGTGGGAAGACCAAACTTTAATCTGGGCCACACCTTCTGCTCTTATTCTAAACAGGGGGTATGGAAGAAGGAAGATTCCTCTCTTTTCCCACTTATCCTCATTCTCACTGGGAATTCCATGTCTTCACTGGCATTAGAACCTACTTCTTTGGGATGCCAGTGCATTCTGAAAACCTGCAGATGTATCCAGCAACAGATGACTCTAATGTTGACAGTTGACATTTATACACTGAGGCACATCTATAAGGATTAGAAAGGAAATTAGCTTTATCTGTTTCCCCACAAAAACAACTCACAGATAACTGCAATTTATTATTGTTGATATATTAACAACTATAGTAGATGATTCTCAGTGAACACTGAAGTCTTGAATTTTATATTGTACTTACAAATGATTTAGTTTTAACACCTACCTGTTGGGAACACTAGCCAAATAAATGCACCTTAGTTGATATTCATATGATACTACCATAAACAAAATGGGAATTGTAGAAAACAATACTATAAAAGGCAACAACTGAACTTCATAGAGGATTTGCAGATTTGACCTGTATGATGTTATTTATTCCATCATGCACACTTTGAAAACTTTTACACAATGTACAGAACAATTTTCCACATTCAAATCAATGTTTTTATGACTTTCTTCAAAGACAGTTCATGCAAAAGTTTATTTTCCAGTGAAATTATTATAGAAACACAAACATCTATCTTCATCTGTAGCATGAATATTTTTCCAGAGGAAATTTAAACCTCTACTTCTATCACATCTGCCAATAATGACAGCTCAGACTATGATCTCATTGAATCTCAGCTTTACAAGTCCATGAGCTTATTGGGCTTACTTACAGATCATGGGTAAAAAACTACTAACAGGGAGTATATGGCCCCAAAGTAACTTTACACACAGAAGTGCTATTCCAGTAATGGTTGATTACTTCTTCACATCTACTTAGATAGAATACCCTATTCAGTTACTCTTCTATAATCTGAATGTTATAACATGTGCACATGAGACAGAATTGTACTTAGCTGACTAGGACATGCATAAGGTAGTTACTAGGATTCCAGATGAGACTCTATTTCCCATACTATCTTATTCTATGAGAAAATGTCAAATGCCACCAAGCCCAAACTTAAGGGTCTGTTGCAAGCAGGTACACCTGCTTTGATGATGATAATGGCAATTAATGCTTGAAGAACAGTGCTTTATACAACATCATTTAAGAATTCATTTATTTGGAGAGGTGTGTGTGTGTGTGTGTGTGTGTGTGTGTGTGTAAATTCTAAAATGGTTTCCTCACAATCAAGGATCTGAGTTCAGTTCCCAACAACCATTAGATGGCTCAGAAATGATATTAACTCTAGTTCCATGGTATGTTGTACCCTCTTCCAACCTCTGAAGGCACATACCTAGTCAACATACATATATGCAGGCAAACATGCATACACATACAAAATTCTCTTATATTCTCCAGACATTTTAATGCTTTCAGAATTCATGAATAGAATTTCTTTGATTTAACCTTTACATTGTAGTTTAGCACAAACCTGATGTCATGTTAACAGGATAAATGTCTTCAGTTAATCATATGAATGGAAATAAGAGTGAATGTGGCATTCAATATTCTACAAAAGAGTTGTATTCTTTCTGGAATTAATACATTAATAAAATTGACCCAAATATGTTCCTTAAAGAAAAGCTTTTCTGTTGGTATTCAACTATACATTGGAATATGGAAGAGGAAGCCTGCTATATTCTAGCAATAATTTTAAACAGCTGACTTTTATTTAATTATTCTTCTAGGAAAAGGTGATTATGTTCACTCATAAAAACAGAGTTTACCTTCAAACAACACTGTTTTAAAATTTCTCTTTGAAGTGGTGTATATGTGTGAAAAATAATTTTGATTCAAAATACAAATGATATAGAATACTTAGTTAAAAATCTGATTTTTGCCTCAAAAAATTCTTACTAATAGTCAAACCAATAGCCACAATTTCATCCTTCCTGTAAAAGCAACGTCTTCCATCTGTTGGCTCAAGTAGTAAAGGTCTCAACAGAACCAGGGGTTAATTTTCTTTTAAATTTACCTTATATGAGGTCCTTGGAGTAGTAATATATTGATGTTTCCAAGATCACTTGCTAGCTCACTTTTAGCTGGGGAATCTTTAGAAAAGGCTTAAAAATTCTTTCAATCTATTAACCTAAACAGTGGTCTGGGAAAGTCAGTAGGAAAAGGCAAAAAATGGAGTGGCTGAGAACTAAACCATGCCCACTTGTTTGGCTTAATTGTTATAGACTGGATATGACCATTTTTTTTTGCCAAGATGAGGGTGACACATTTTCTATATGGCTATCGCTTCTCATCAGAATCCAGAAACTTCATACTCTCCTAATAGTTTACTTAACTCCTGGAATTAAAGACTATCTTCTATGCTGCAAGCAACACTGATAAAGTTAAATGTGCCTGTATTATTTTGGCTCATGCTCACAAGCTTTTTTTTTTTCTTTCAAGAATCCACAAATAGAATTTGAATCACCCTGGTTTCAGAGTGAAATGATACAACAGATTTATATAATTGAAGTATTGGAGTCCTTTAACTTATGAAGATGACACGGTAATTACAGTGTCATGAATACATATAAGATACTGTGTTCATGGCATTGAATATTCAATTTTTCATGAAGGATTCAAGGAATTATGGAAGATTCTAACTGGACTTTTGTCTACTTTACTGGGTTCTTTTCCCTACCACCTTCTCCACCCTTCCAACCCTCTAACACTCAGCAGGAGAGAAAGAAGTTTAGAGTGGAAAGCAGACATGGACATTGTTAGACTACTTCTTGCTGATTCAGAGAATTGAGTTCCTTGGGACAAGTCCAGTTTCTTCTACTTAACAAACAGCAACCTGCAGCACCTAACCAGCAAACAGCAAATACCAACAGTAAGAGCAAGAGCAGCAGCAGCAGCAGCAGCAGCAGCAGCAGCAGCAGCAGCAGCAGCCGCCGCCACCGCTGCCGCCCCAGAAGGCAGAAGGCAGAAGTGGCAGCATTAGCAGCAATCAATTTTCTCAGGGCTCTGACATTTACACACCCTCTGAAGAGTTTCTGGAATTCTAAACATAAACTATATTCAGCTGGCAAAATCATGCCCCTGCCAGAACATGTGAAAGTTATAATTATCTGCTATGGACAATTTGAAGCAGCCCCATATCCAAAACCTGGGATTGAAACAAAAACATATTCACATAACATATTTGGGATTTAAAAAAACCAAAATTCTCAGGGAGTGAGGAGAGGAACTGGAATGGTGATCAGGTATAAGAACAGGGCTAGAAATGGAAATGGAAAATGTTGGGGAGCATCTCTGTGACTATCTGGAGGTCTGGAACCTGGGAGGCTAGGGAGTGTCTATAGGGTGACACTAGCTGAGATCCCTTCAGGCAGAGGACATAGAGACTGAAGTGGTTGCCTCCTGTAGATCGGCAGCACATCCAGTGGAGACCATGGGGGGGATGTCAACCCACCCACAAAATCTTCAACCAAAATTTGTCCTGACTACAAGATGCACAGGGATAAAGATGGAGTTGAGACTGAGGGAACAGCTGAACAATGACTGACCTTATTTAAGACTAATCCCATGAGAGAGAACCAAGTCCTCACATTACTAATGATCCCCGCTATGGTTGCATACAAAAACCTAACATAACTTTCTCCTGAGAGGTTTCACCAACAACTTATACAAACAGATGCAGAGACTCATAGCCAAACATCAGATGGAGCTCAGAGAGTCTTGTGAAAGAATAGAGGATAGAAATGAGCAAGCCAGAAGGGTTAAGGACACCACCAGAAGACCTACAGAGTCAATTAACCTGGGCCCATGGACACTCACAGAAACTGAACCCCCAACAAAAGACAATCCAGAAGCTGAACCTAGGTCCCTACACCTTTGTAGCAGATGTGCAGCTTGGTATTCATATTGCTCCTCTAACAATTGTAGTGGGGTGGGGGTGGAGGCTGTCTATGACTGTTGCCTGCCAGTGGATTCCCTTCTCCTTACCTGGACTGCCTAGTTGAGCCTCAGTGGGAGAAGATATGTCTATTCCATCTTGGACAAGATACCCTAGAGTGGGGTGTTATCCATGGAGGGTTTTCCCTTCTCTAAGGAGAAGGAAAATTGATAATGCTGGGAAGAATTTTTAAGGGCGGAACTTGGAGGTGAGGAAGGAGGTGGCCTGTGATGTAAAGTGAATAAAAAAAGAAATTTGTGAAAAAAATGAAAGAAGGAAATGAATATATGTTTTACACAAGTTTGTGAAATTGCCCTCTATTCATAGAGTGCTATTTAACTTGCTATTACAAGTCTCTGAGAAGTACTATAAGTGTGTAATCAGGCTCATTAACAATTAGTAGAACAATAGTTATATAACTTGTCTTCAGGATAGAAAATTACTATCACATCTCTCAAGAGTATTCAAGTCATCTGCCTCTGAAATGTACATTTAGGAAAAAAAAGCAGGGTAAAATGATAACTGTCAATATGTTATGCCCCAAATGGCTGTTATGAGCCTGAGGAGTTTCTTTTAGGTGCTTCTACTCAAATAAAAAACAGTCCTTGACTATGCAGCAGAAAATAATTTTATAATCATTCAAAGTGGAAGAAAAGTAATCATTTCTTAAAACAGAAATAACTATAGTATGTTCTTTATGTATCATGAATCTTGAAATTAAAAGATAAATCTAAGAAATATGCTTAAGAGACAAAGATGTCCTGAAGTGTGTGAAAATAGCAATCAATATAAGCAAGATTTTGATTGATATGTTTAGATTCTTAAACTAGGTGTTATGGGACAGAGAAACTGTATATGTCTAAAATTATCCCAAATGAAATTTATTTTTTCTATAGTCTAACTAAAATAAAAGTTGTCCTTGTGATTCTGAAGTAAGGTTTTCATGGAAGTGGTTCTGCTGCCCTACATCCAGTGGACATACTGGGCAGAATGTCCCTGTCATATTGGGAAGAAATGAAATGAAAGCAATGTTCAGGATGGCAGTTTGAAGAAACTGTACTCAAATTCTTTATGTTTTCTATAGTTAACTTACATATTTACTCTTCGATCACATATAAAAATTTGTTTTATGGATTAAATTTGTTTGTGAGTACTTCATACATGTATATAATACATGCTGGTAATTCTCACCCTCCTACTCTCTTTTATATCCATCATACCCCTGTCAACCCATAACTTTAATTTTTTTCAAAACCTATATTTAATGATGGCTCTTAAATGTTTTAACCTCCCTTCTAGCCTACCACGCACAAGAGGTAGTGGAAAGAAAGGATAAGGGGACCTGTTTAGAAAGGTTCTTTGGAGCAACTCCTGTCTGTATTATCTGGAAATCAGCAATTTAGTTCATAGGTTAGCAGTGGCAGCTCCATCAACTCTCAATACCTCATAGATATACTAGCAGTTCACTTCAGTAGAGTCAGGTTAGCAACAGTGGTGACATGACCTAGCAGAGACAGCCAGTCCTCAGTCTTGGCATTAGTCAGCAGGGGGGAACAGCAGGAATGCCAGAAGTTCTCATCTGTGTCTCTCTTAGTGAAGTGAAGATCAGTGAAGACTTGAGACTAACAAGCTTTTCACAGCTAGCTGTATAAGCAAGCTAAGCTCAACCCAAGTCACTGTCTGTAGAGTCCTATTTATACACTCCAAACATCATACCTCTCCACATGTTTTGCCTCAGCAGGGCTTGTGCCTTAGCATGTGCATCTATGTCAGCTGATATCACTCTGCCAATTGGCCTGAGTCCATGGAAGTGCCAAGAAACTACAGTATACCACCAGAACTTTTTTAGTGCATTTCTCTCTATAGAGCCCCAACAAATGCAGGTCAACTATGCAATGTAAGGCAAACAAATTACATGCTTGTTGTTAGCAAAGAATCTTTCATCACATGTCTTTTCACATGCTTGCTTTAGCAGAACATTCTTTCACTTGTGTCTGCTTCAGCTAACCCTTTCTCTTCTTGAGTCTGCCTTAGTCTACCACTGTGTCCACTTCAGCTAAACGTTCCTTCATATGTTTGTCCCAGCAAACTTCCAACACAACTGACTTTCCAAAGAACCCTTAAATTTCCACTCCATCAACCATCTCTCCACTCTACAGATACGTTTTGTATTTTTAAGTCAATTTTTTGTGTGGTTCTGTGATCTGCTGAATATAATCAGGGCTCCTGTTTACTGAGTTCAGAGCTATGCAGTGCAATCTAGTGGGCTCAAAAATCTCTCAACTAACACTCTAGGAGTATACATTATTTGCCAGTAAGTAGTTCAGCATGGGGAAATAGGGCCTCAGGAGATCATTTCTCATCCATGAGTGGTTATAGACAGACTTGCTTTTGTCCAAGTCCAGTGAAAGCAATTACAGCTGCTGTGATGATTTCAATGGTTGTATTATGCTCAAAAGATGACATTTGTCCATCTTCCTATATTTTGTCCAGTTCTTACATTTATTCCACATCTCTTCCTGAGTGCTTTTGGTTTGGGGATTGTTGTTTCTTCTTTGAGCTTTGGAGTGTATGGTATGAATAAAGTTTTTTATATTTTAGTAGTCAACTCTCACTATTTTCAGCATTTTGAGCAGTCAAGAATTTCTGCATTAACTGCTACTCATTGCAACCCCTTACTGATTTAGGATAAGAGTAGTATTTTTTATGAATATAAGTGTAAACTTTTATAAGGCAGTTTAACACTTTGTACATTCAACTAAGCAACAGTTGTTGTTTTAAAAACAAAAATCCCAAATGTTCAATTTATCAAATGAAGACTCAGGATCCAGATGCTAGAATGAAAACTTCTTATCTCAGAGAGGCAGAAAAAGCACTCTGTTGACCTTCATACTTAGAGGAAATCTCAGAAGATAAAGCCTTTCTTTTTCTCTACCCTGTCTTAAATACCTTCCAACTCCCTCCATTCTGTCTACTAATGTTCACTCTCTCTCAGCTGGTTGCATGCTTTGCCTCTTTACCTAAGGATGACTTTATTTAGTTCTTGAATAAAAGGTGTATGCTATGGCTGAGCCACAACACAAGGTTTTCCTAGTTCACAATCTTGGAGTTAAAGATGTAATCAAATATTCTGCAATAATCAGTCATAAGTTCACACTTAGAGCCTTTGACTTCACAATTCATGGAGTTTTATTTTGTTTACAGATGCAGGCATTGAATATCTCCTATGTAACAGGTCTCAAATACAATCACAGAACCACACAAAAAAATTGACTTAAAAATAAAGAACGTATCTGTAGAGAGGGGAGATGGTTGATGAAGTGGAAATTGGATGTCCTCTAGAACAATTGTGTCACCATTACAGTGGTGAGAATGGCTTGACTGGCAGGTTCATACTATAGTTCATATGACTCAAAGTGGAATAAAATCACTGATGCTTTTAATCCTTCCACAACCTCCATAGTACTTTTTTGAATTATGAAATGTAATTGGCAGAGAGGAAAACTACTGCTCATTTCTAGCTTGATTTGTCTATATTCTACAACCAAAGCATGCAGTATGTTCATCAATAGGGCCTTATCATCTAGATATTCTGGGAAAGTAAGAGGAATAGCAACAGCCCACATTATTTAGGGACTACCAGGTATTCATTGACTAATAAATCATAAAAAGGTATTCTATACCTGGCATTCAAATTTCTTTTTAATAAGCCAATTTCCAGGAATAGCATTATCAAGTCATGTAAGATATCACCCTTCTTATTTTTTTAAACTTGTAGTTTTGATTGGCTTACAAAAAGAGGGCTCTCATATGGATTTTGCATATTAGATTTGTGTCATTAAACTTTCTTCTGTCTCTAGAATGCACCTATCCCCTCTAGCCCAGCCCCTGTTTAAACTTTTATACCCTCAATATCATTTATTTCTACTTTAATAAAGCCTATTTTTTCCATTCTTCTTTTCTTTAAGGGTACCTCCATCAATTTCTAGTTTTGTAGGTCCTTTAAGGTACTCCCACATAAATATACAAATATAAAGATTCAAAGCTAGGTTCCATGAGAAAGCTGATGTGTCATTTGTCATTCTAGACCTGTGTTACTTCATTCATTATATTTTTCACATTTTTATCTTCTTACCTGCAAATATAATACTTTCATGTTTTTCTTTATGTTGGAGTCTGAAAGTTGGTCTATAAACTATACAAACACTGACCATATTCAGACAGGAATGGTTTATTGTGTGAACATCCTAATACTGATCTGTTCGGGGATATAGCTCAGAATTATCTGAACTATGACCCCAAACATTTCTCAGGGTATGCTTATAAAACAAAAACAAACAAACAAACAAAACACAAAAACCACAATGAGTTCATATGCAGGTCCAGGAAGTAGTGCCTGGTTGGTAGCTCTGACTCAAGCCATTTTAGATATAACAGTTCATAATGACCTTTAACTTGGTGGGTCCTACATAAAGCTTTGTGGAATTTCTTAAGATTAACAAACCTCTGAAATTATAGAAGATAATGAGATGTGGTCAGCGCGACTCTGCTCTGAGCCATGTTATTTTTCTGTGTCAATGACTGGTAGACATATTGCAGTAACAATATGAAATACCTGGCAGGCATGGGATAAAATGGCTACAGATATGTGGGGGAAGATGGTCAGACCACAACACTTTACAGCTATTCAAATTTGGTTTCATGATAATCTGAAGAAAGCAACTACTCAATTCAGAATCATTATTTTCAGATGACTTTATTTTATGTCAAGTTGACAAATCTTTGACCCCTTGTAAATTTACACACAAATACCTCACTATTAAATAGCTATTACTTTTTCTTTCTTCTTTATCCCCAATATTATGATATATGGTAAGACCATAATATAACACATAATAGAAGTTTTTCCCATTAATTTATTTATCTATTAATTTTATATCTATATTGCTGTCTTCTCTCCAGTTCCCCATCTCACACCGTCCTTTCTCCATCCCCTCCCCATTCTCCTCCAAGAGGGTAGATTGCCCCTAAGTGTTTTCCCACCCTGGGACATCAAATCTCTGCAAGACCAGGCACATCCTCTCCAGACAAGGCAGCCCAGTTAGGGGACCATTTTTCCACAGACAGGCAACAGATTTAGGGACAGTCCCCACTCTTGTTGTTGGGGCATCTGCATGAAGACCAAGGTACACATCTGCTACATATATGTGTGTGGGGGGGGCTAGGTTCAGACTATGTATGCTTTTTGATTGATGGCTCAGTCTCTGAGAGCCCCCAAGAGTCTAGGTTAGTTGATTTTGTTATTCTTCCTGTGGAGTTCCTATCCCCTTCAGGGTCCACAATCCTTCCCCCAACTCTTCCATAATACCCCCTAAACTCAGTCAAATGTTTGGCTGTGGGTTTATGGATCTGTTTTAGACAGCTTGTGGTTAGAGCTTCTTAGAGGACAGTAATGCTAGATTCCTATTTGTGACAGGGGTTGGTGCTTGCCCATGGGATGGATCTCAAGTTGGGCTGGTTATTGAATGACCATTTCTTCACTCTCTGTTCCATCTTTGTTCCTGCATTTTTTTGTAGAAACAAACAATTTGGGGTTGAAGTTTTGTGGATGGGTGAGTGTCCTTAACTCTCCACTGGGGAAGGGTCTTGTTAAGCTAAAGAAGTTGGCCACATGAGGTCTCATACTCCCCACACATTTGTAATTTCAGCTAGAGTGACCCCCACAGACTTCTGGAAGTCTAACCCATCTCATGTTTCTGGCATATCTTAAAGATGCCCCCAACTTTCCATACCAGATGCAGATTTCCATTCATTCTCCTGGCCCTCAGCCCCTCTCTCCTATCTGTTCCCAAACCTGATCCTGAGTTCATACATTCTCCTCTTCATTTCTGTCCCTCTATCTACCTCCTATGAATATTTTATCTCTTCCATGTGAGATTCAAGCATCGTGGCTTGTGTTTTCCACCTTGTTTTGGTTTTATGAATGTGACTTGTGTATCCTAATACCTTATGGATAATATCTACTTATAAGAATGTCTATACCTATATGATGCATGTTCTTTGGGATCTGAGTTCCCTCTCTCAGGATAATATTTTCTAGTTCCAACTATTTTCCTACAAAATGTATGGTATTCTTGTTTTTAATAGCTGAAAAATATTCTATTATTTAAAGGAAAAACATTTCTGTGTCCATTCTTCAGTTGGGGAACATATGGGTTGCTTCTAGTTTTTGGATATTACAAATAAAGCTGCTATGAACATAGTGGAGAATATTTCCTTATGGCATGGGGGAGCCTATTTTGGGTATATGCCCAGGAACAATATAGCTGGATCTTGAGATATAAATATACCATTTTCTGAGAAATCACCAAGTTGATTTCCAGAGTTGTTGTACAAGTATGCACTCCTACCAGCAATGGAGGAGTGTGCTTCCATTGTTCCATATCCTCACCAGCGTGTTTTATAGCTTGAGTTTTGATCTTAGCCATTCTGAAATATATAAGGTGGAAATTCAGTGTCATTTTGGATAGTATTTCCCTGATGACTAAAGATGTGGAAGATTTCTTTAAGTGCTTCTCAAGCATTTGAGATTCCTCTGTTGAGAATTCTCGGTTTATCTCAGTACCTCATTTTTAATTAGTTTATTTGGTTTGTTGAGATTTAATTTCTTGAGTTCTTCATGTATTTTAGATTTTAATCCTCTGCCAGATTTGCGGTTGACTATGATTTTTTCCAATCTGTAGGCTGCCATTTTATCCTACTGACAGTGTCCTTTTGGAGTATAGATGCTTTTCAGTTTTATAAGGTCTCATTTATCAATGTTGAACTTAGAGTTGAGCCATTGGTATTCTGTTAATGAAATTGTCTCCTGTAACAGTGCATTCAAGGCTATTTTCAACTTTCTCTTCTACTGAATTTAGTGTAATAGGTTTTATGTTGATGCTTTTGACCTACTTGTACTTGAGTTTTGTGTAGGGTGATAAATATGGATCTATTTGCATTCTTCTACATGTAGAACTTTAAAGATCCTACATTCTTTAAAAATATACAAATATTAGCCTCACCTGGTCCATGTGGCTGGAGGAGACACCCAGCTGGTCTGCTCCCATGAAGACACCCTTATCCTGTGACATCCTAGAAGAGACACTGCACCCAGAGCAGCAGACAACTCGCTGGTCTGCTACCATGGAGACATCATATCCTGAGAAATCTTTTTTTTCCCATTTTTTATTGGATATTTTATTTACACTTCAGATGCCATCCCCTTTCTCCATTCCCCCCCTTAGAAAACCCCTATCCCATGCCCCTTTTTCCTTTTTGCACTTATACATTTTTTAAATGTTAATCAAAGGCTTTATAAGTTTGGTAATGCTCAATCAGAGGTGTAACCCACTACCCAACCTAAATATATCAACTATCTTTGACTGGTGGAGATACATGAACATCTGCTCTAGCTAGGATTTCCAGTACTATATTGATCAGGTAAGGTGAGAGTGGGCAGCCTTGTCTAATCCCTGATCTTAGTGGATTGCTTCAAGTTTCTCTCCATTTAGTTTGATGTTGGCTACTGACTTGCTGTATATTGCTTTTACTATGTTTAGGTATGGGCCTTGATTTCCTGATCTTTCCAAAACTTTAAGCATGAAGGGATGTTGAATTTTGTCAAATGCTTTCTCAGCATCTAGTGAGATGACCATGTGTTTTTTTTTCTTTGAGTTTATTTATGTAGTGGATTACATTGATGGATTTCTGAATATTGAACCATCCCTGCATTCGTGGGATAAAGCCTACTTGATATTGATGGATAATTGTTTTGATGTGTTGTTGGATTTGGTTTGCAAGAATTTTATTGAATATTTTTGATCAATATTCATAAGAGAGATTGGTCTGTAGTTCTCTTTCTTTGTTGGGTCTTTCTGTGGTTTAGATATGAGTGTAATGGTAGCTTCATAGAACGAATTGGGTATTGTTCCTTCTGTTTCTATTCTGTGGAACAGTTTGAGTATTTTTATTGAGTATTTTTGGATCAATATTCATAAGAGAGATTGGTCTGTAGTTCTCTTTCTTTGTTGGGTCTTTCTGTGGTTTAGGTATGAGTGTAATGGTAGCTTCATAGAAGAAATTGGGTATTGTTCCTTCTGTTTCTATTCTGGGGAACAGTTTGAAGAGGATTGGTATTAGGTCTTCCTTGAAGGTCTGAAAGAATTCTGCACTGAAACCATCTGGCCCCGGACATTTTTTGGTGGGGAGATTTTTAATGACTGCTTCTATTTCTTTAGGAGTTATGTGACTGTTTAGATGGTTTATCTGCTCCCCGTTTAACTTTGGTACCTGGTATCTATCTAGAAAATTGTCCATTTCCTCCAGATTTTCCAATTTTGTTGAGTATAGGCCTTTGTAGTAGGATCTGATGATTTTTTTTTAATTTGCTCTGTTTCTGTTGTTATGTCTCCCTTTTCAGTTCTGATTTTATTAATTTGAGTACTGTCTCTGCACCCTTTGGTTAGTCTGGGTAAGGGTTTGTCTATCTTGTTGATTTTCTCAAAGAACCAGCTCCTGGTTTTGTTGATATTTTGTATAGTTCTTTTTGTTTCAACTTGGTTGATTTCAGCTCTGAGTTCGATTATTTCCTGCCATCTACTCCTCTTGGATATATTAGTTTCTTTTTGTTCTAAAGCTTTCAGGTTAGCTGCCAGGTTGTTAATGTATGCTCTTTCCATTTTCTTTTTGTGAGCACTTAGAGCTATGATTTTTCCTCTTAGTACTGCTTTCAGGGAGTCCCACAAGTTTTGATATGATATGTCCTCATTTTCATTTAATTCTAAAAAGTCTTTAATTTCTTTCTTTATTTCTTCCTTGACCAAGTTATCATTGAGTAGAGCATTGTTCAGTTTCCAAGTGTATGTGGGCTTTCCATTGTTTTTGTCTATTTTAAAGATGAGTCTTAGTCCATGGTGGTCTGATAAGGTACAAGGGATTATTTCAATCTTTTTGTATCTGTTGAGGCCTGTTTTATGACCAATTATATGGTCTATTTTGCAGAAGGTACCATGAGGTGGTGAGAAGAAGGTATATTCTTTTGTTTTAGGATGAAATGTTCTATAGATGTCAGTAAAGTCCAATTGGTTCATAACTTCTGTTAGTTTCATTGTGTCTTGATTTAGTTTCTGTTTCCATGATCTGTCCATAGCTGAGAGTGGGGTGTTGAAATCTCCCACTATTATTGTGTAGGGTTCAATGTATGCTTTAAGCTTTAGTAAAGTTTCTTTTATGTATGTGTGTGCCCTTATATCCTGAGAAATCTTAGAGGAACAACTGTACTCAGAGCAGCTGGAGCTCAGGATCACAGGATCACAGAGACATCTGGACCAAGAGGAGTTCTGATACAAGCAAGATAACTGGAAAAGCAGGCTCCAGTAAGAACCAGTGAATTCAGGTAGCACTAGAGGTAACCAGATGGCAAAAGGCAAGCAAAAGAACTTAAGCAACAGAAACCAAAGTTACTTGACATCATCAGAATCCAGTTCTCCCACCATAGCAAGCCCTGAAAACCCCATCACACCCAAAAACCAGGATTCAGAATTAAAATCACTTCTCATGATGACTATAGAGTACTTTAAAAGGACATAAATAACACTCTCAAAGAATGTGAGGAGAACACAGGTAAACAAGTAGACGCCATTAAAGAGGAAAACACAAAAATCCCTTAAAGAATTGCAAGAAAACACAACCAAACAGGTGAAGGAATTAAACAAACCATCCAGGATCTAAAAATGGATATAGAAACAATAAAGAAATCTAAAAGGGAGAGTACCCTGGAGATAGAAAACCTAAGAATAAGATCAGGGGTCATAGATGCAATTATCTCCAACAGAATACAAGAGATAGAAGAGAGAATCTCATGTGCAGAAGATACCATTGAAAACATTGACACAACTGTCAAATAAAATGCAACACGCATAAAGCTCCTAACCCAAAACATCCAGGGAATCCAGGACACAATGAGAAGGCCAAACCTAAGGATAATAGGTATAGATGAGGGGGAAGACTCCCAACTTAAAGGGGCAGTGAATATCTTCAACAAAATTATAGAGGAAAACTTCCCTAACCTAAAGAAAGAGATGTCCATAAATATACAACAAGCCTACAGAACTCCAAATAGACTAGATCAGAAAAGAAATAACCCCTGTCAGATAATAATCAAAATATCAAATGTACAAAAAAGAAAAAAATACTAAAAGCAGTAAAGAAAAAAGGTAAAGTAACATTAAAGACAGACCTAAAAGAATTACACCAGACTTCTCACCAGAGACTATAAAAGCCAGAAGATCCTGGACTGATATCATACAGACCCTAAGAGAAAACAAATGCCAGCCCAGACTACTATACCCAGCAAAACTCTCAATCACTATTGATGGAGAAACCAAGATATTCCATGACAAAACCAAATTTACACAATATCTTACCATAAATCCATCAATTAAAGGATAATTGATAGAAAACAATCCATCACAGAAAGGATAATTGATAGAAAACTCCAACACAAGGGGGGAAACTACAACCTAGAAAAAGCAAGAAAGTAGTCTTCCAACAAACCCAAAAGAAGATAGTTACACAAACATAATTCTAACTCTAATAACAAAAATAACAGGAAGCAACATTCACTTTTCTTTAATATCTCTTTATATCAATAGACTCAATTCTCCAATAAAAAACCATAAACTATCAGACTGGATAAAGAAACATGACCCAGGATTTTGCTGCATACAGGAAATGCACCTCTGTCACAAAGACAGACACTACCTCAGAGTAAAAGAATAGAAAACAATCTTCCAAGCAAATGGTCCCAAGAAACAAGCTGGAGTAGCAATTCTAATATCAAATAACGTTGATTTTCAACCAAAAGTAATAATAAAAAAAAAAAAAACAAGAAAGGACACTTCATAGTCATCAAAGGAAAAATGTACCAAGATGAACTCTCAATTCTGAACATCTATGCCCCCAATGTAAGGGCACCCACAAACATAAAAGAAACTTGAATAAAGCTCAAAGCATTCATTGCACTTCACGCAATAATGGCGGGGGATTTCAACAACCCACTCTCAGCAACGGACAGATCATGGAAACAAAAACTAAAAAGAGACACAATGAAACTAACATAATTTATGAACCAAATGGATTTAACTGATATTTATAGAACATTTCATCCTAAAACAAAAGAATACAACTTTTCCTCAGCACCTCATGGTACCTTCTGCAAAATAGACCATATAGTTGGTCACAAAACAGGCCTCAACAGATACAAAAAGATTGGAATAATCCCTTGCACCCTATCAGACCACCATGGACTAAGTCTGGTCTTTAATAATGACAAAAACAATGGAAAGCCAACATACATGTGGAAACTTAACAATGCTCTACTCAATGATGACTTTGTCAAGGAAGAAATACAGAATGAAATTAAAGACTGTTTGGAATTTAATGAAAATGAAGACACATCATACAAAAACTTGTGAGACTCCATGAAAGCAATGCTAAGAGGAAAATTCATAGCTCTAAGTGCGTACAAAAAGAAACTAGAGAGAGCATACACTAACATCTTTCTAGAACACTTGAAAGCATTAGAACAAAAAGAAGCAAATATACCCTAGAGGAGTAGATGACAGGAAATAATCAAACCCAGGACTGAAATCAACAAAATAGAAACAGAAAAAAATGTACAAAATATCAACAAAACCAGGAGCTGGTTCTTTGAAAAAATCAACAAGATATATAAACCCTTAGCTAGACTAATCAAAGAGCACAGAGACAGTATCCAAATTAATAAAATCAGAGCTGTAAAGGAAGACAGAACAACAGAAACTGAGGAAATTAACAAAAAAACATCAGATCCTACTACAAAGGCCTATATTCAACAAAATTGGAAAATCTGGATGAATTGGACAATTTTCTATACAGATACCAGGTACTAAAATTAAATAAGGAGTGGATAAACCATTTAAACAGTCCCATAGCCCCTAAAGGAACAGAAGCAGTCATTAAAAGTCTCCCCACCAAAAAAAGTCAAGGACCAGATGGTTTTAGTGCAGAATTCTATCAGACCTTCCAGGATGACCTAATACCAATTCTCTTCAAACTATTCCACAAATAGAAACAGAAGGAACACTACCCAATTCGTTCTATGAAGCTACAATTATGCTCATACCTAAAACTCAGAAAGACACAACAAAGAAAGAGAACTAAAGACCAATATTCTTATGAATATCGATGCAAGAATACTACATAAAATTCTTACAAACCGAATCTAAGAACACATCAAAACAATCATCCATCATGATCAAGTAGGCTTTATCCCAGGAATGAAGGGGTGGTGCAATATTCAGAAATCCAACAGTGTAGTCCACTACATAAATAAACTCAAAGAAAAAAAAAACACATGATCATCTCACTAGATGCAGAGAAAGCATTTGACAAAATTCAACATCCCTTCATGTTAAAAGTCTTGGAAAGATCAGGAATTCAAGGCCCATACTTAAACCCATAGTAAAAGCAATATCCAGAAAGACAGTAGCCAGCATCAAACTAAGTGAAGAGAAACTTGAAGCTATCCCACTAAGATCAGGGACTAGACAAGGCTGCCCACTCTCACCCTATCCACACAATATAGTACTGGAAGTCCTAGCTAGATCAATTAGACAACAAAAGGAAGTCAAAGGGATATGAATAAGAAAGGAAGAAGTCAAGATTTTACTATTTGCAGATGATATGATAGTATACTTAAGTGACCCTAAAACTTGTCCAGAGAACTCCTAAACCTGATAAACAACTTCAGCAAAGTGGCTGGATATAAATCAACTCAAACAAATCAGTAGCCTTTTTCTACTCAAAAATAAACAGGCTGAAAAAGAAATTAGGAAAATAACACCTTTCACAATAGTCACAAGTATTATAAAATATCTTGGAGTAAATATAACCAAGCAAGTAAAAGATCTGTATGACAAGAACTTCAAGTCTCTGAAGAAAAAATTCAAACAAGATCTCAGAAGATGAAAAGATCTCCCATGCTCCTGGATTGGCAGGATTAATTTAGTAAAAATGGCCATCTTGCCAAAAGCAATCTACAGGTTCAATGCAATCCCCATACAAATTCCAAATCAATTCTTCATAGAGATAGAAAGAGCAATTTGCAAATTCATTTGGAATAACAAAAATCCCGTGATAGCAAGAACTGTTCTCAACAATAAAAGAACTTCTGAGAGAATCACCATCGCTGACCTCAAACTCTGCTACAGAGCAGTAGTGATAAAAACTGCATGGCATTGGTAGAGAGACAGGCAGGAAGATCAATGGAATAGAATTGAAGATCCAGAAATGTGACCTTTGACAAAGGAGCTAAAACCATCCAGTGGAAAAAAACAGCATTTTCAACTAATGGTGCTGGCTCAACAGAAGTTCAGCATGTTGAAGAATGTAAATCAATCCATTCTTATCCCCTTGTACAAAGTTCAAGTCCAAGTGGATAAAGGACCTTCACATAAAACCAGATACACTGAAACTAATAGAAGAGAAAGTGGGGAAAACCCTAGAATACCTAGACACAGGGGAAAAGTTCCTTAGCACAACAATAATGGCTTATGTTGTAAGATCAAGAGTTGACAAATGGGATCTCACAAAATTGCAAAGCTTCTGTAAGGCAAAGGACACTGTCAGTAGGACAAAAATGGCAATCAACAAATTCTCTAGGTAAATGGATGGAACTAGAAAAAAATTAAATACTTTCTTATTACAAATGGGAAAAATCAGAGCATACATGCATATATATATATATATATATATATATATATATATATATATATATATTCAACCTGAAGCCGAAACAAAGTCCACAGTATAAGTCCAAATATTCTCCAGTGTCTGCTATCTAAAAATTACTCATGATCTTCTGGATTTCAAAGGGCTAGGTTAGCTCCTCTTCTTTGCCCTGCCATTTTCATCACACACAGACATTACTTTTTAGGTTCAAATTAGTTACTGAAATTGATGGTCATCCCATGGTTCTGATATGTCTGGTATACTGGGATCTCTACTGCAACTAAGGTTTTAGGTTCAAGAGTAGCCTCCTGGTCTCTTTTCAAGAACACTCTGTCACATAATAACAAGCCTCAGTTTTTTGCACATTTTCAATTCTCTGATCTTCATTGTATCTTAGACTGTACCTTCATCAATGGCCTCTTCTAGCTTCTTACAATGCCAATTCTGAGCTCTTCTCTATAACCCCTTCCTTCAGACATTAACCTGGATGTATTTGGGAAGAGGAAATCCTAATTGAGAAAATATCTTCATAAGATTGGCCTGCAGAGAAGTTTTATTACATTTTATTAATAAATCATTAATACAGAATGACTCTGCCAACTGTGGTTGGTGCCATCCATAGGTAGGTGGTCCCTGGTAGTACAATTAAACAGGATGAGCAAGTTGTGAAGAGAAAGCCAGAAAACATTAGTCCCCCCACGGCCTCTGCTTCAGTTTTTACCTGCAAATTCCTGCTCTGTTTGACTTTTGCCCTGATTTTCTTCAGTGATGGACTGTGGTGTTAAAATATAAGCTGAAGTAAACCTGTTTCTCTCCATGTTAGTTTTGTTCATGGTGATTTATCACAGAAATAGATTATCTAAATATGACAGTCTTTCAGGTTTCATGTTGACAAAACTAGTAGAATGCAGTAGGGGTTCAGATATTTATTGCCAAGTTGAGCTATCAGCTTGAACTGCAAAATTGGTTCATTTTTTCTCAGCTATATCTTCTGATTCCGTGGAAATACTTCATGGAATATTTCATCTCAGTCATACTGGCACCTTATTAATTACATCATATTAATTAACTAACCAGCATCAATTGTTCCATTTCAGTTCCATAGAATCCTAATCCAAAATTGTGTTGCTTCACTCTGAAATGTCACAAGCCAGGCCTCTACTGTCTGTACCTCTCTGAACTTTCTTGTTGCCCAAGCTCCTATAACAGCTCAGTAATCTCTCAGTACTTTATAGCCATTTCTAGACCAAAGGTCCAATATTCTTTTATAATTCCATCACCACCATCAACAAATAAAAAACTTAGTCAGTTTTGTCAGAGAAATACCTTGTTTCTGGTACCTAGTTCTTTCTCAGCTTGATATTTATTGCTGTAAGAAACACCATAACCAAAAGCAGTTTGAAGAAGAAAGGGTTCATTTCACCTTACAGGTAGTAGTTCTTATCAAGGAAAGTAGGGGAAGAACTTATGACAAGAATCTAGAAACAGAGACTAAAGCAGAGACTATGAAATAATTCTACATCTTGGCTTGAATTCCATAGCTTTCTCAGTATGCATTCTCATACATTCAAAGACCTAATTCCCAGACTGAGCCCTCTTATATCAACCATAAATCAAAGAATGTTCAACAGATATGCTCATAGGCAATATGATAGGGAAAGTTTCTCAGTTGAGGCTCTCCCTTCAACTGGTAACTCTAATTTCTTCCAAGTTAACAAAACTAACCGGCACAATTGCTAGATAAAATTTTACTCTTTAAATATGCCACATATTCAGCATCCATACCAGTTGATGGATGTCTAGGCTCCTTCTATTTCTGAGATATTGTGAATAGTGCAGCATCAAATATAGATTAATAAATATCTTTTTTAAATGATACAGATTCCTTTGGTTATGTGCCAATGTTATTGGCTGTGTCATATAGTAGTTCTCTTTCTGGGTTTTTTTGATCTTCCACATCTATTTTTACAGTGGCATCACCAGTTCATATTTTGACTAAACATGAACATTAGTCCCTCTTTCCATACTCCCTCCCCATCTTCTATTTTTATTTGGTATATTTATAATACCCATTCAAACTGATATCTAAATTGTAATAGTTCAGGTTATACTCTATGGTTGATGTTAAAATTTATAGTCCCTACTTTCAAGATTTGTCATTTGATTTGTTCTTTATGGTGAAAATATTTCTGCTACAATAGATATATATGAGAGTCCCATCACATGTTAGAAGGTTTTTTTGTCCATAAAGATTTTAAATATGAACCCCTTATTGCTAAATAGACATAAATTTCCATGTTTCCAATTTTTCTATTATTTTTAGGTTTTCTGGGTCTGGAGAAATCAACAAAGAAAAATGGTAGGTAGGATAGTTTTTATGAAACTATAAAATTAATGGTGATATGTTTTCACTAAATTATATCACCATTAATTTTATAGTTTCATTTCTCAGCTCTCCCACTTTATTATATATGGTTATAATTCTCTCTCCCATGTCAGAGTTTATAACCACATGACTTTAATTCACTAGCAAAAACGGCATACCTAATAATTATACCTACTGAAACATTTTTTTAGTAGCTCTCACCTGTCTTGCCTGTCAGTATAGGCAGTAGAATTCAATGAACAAAGTTTTGGCTTGCATCCTCAATATTCATGTGGTTTTTCATATATAAAGCCAAAAAATTTTATTCTGGGAAGATACTAGAGTTCACCTTGTTACTGGACCTAGTGTTACACATCTGTCCCTCTTTTTATCTGTAAAGTAATTAAACTCTATACAAACCCCTGGGATTCCAGAGGTTTAAGGCTCAAACTTTCTTACCATCTGTCTTCTCTGAGATTATTGAACAACAGATTGTGTATGGCAGGCTCTCTCTGCTTTCCATTCAGGCTTTTATCAATCAGCAAATTCTGTGCTTTCAAACACTACACTGAGCAACAAACACCACAGTTCACTGTATAGGCTTAGAAGGCAGTTTATTTTTCTAAGAACAGGTTTGGATATACTTTTGGTGATGTCTTTCTACAAACTATTTTTTTTGAAATTCCACCACCAAGAAATATGTTTACTTCCTACTCAATGTCAAGGAATGTTCTGAAGCCACAATAAAAAGAAATACAATTTACATGTTCCAGAAGAAGGGAGATTAATCTATGGAGGAAGATATATCAGAAAAGGTGTCAAAGAATCTAGACAACCTTGGTCAATCATATCTATAAAGGTACTTCTGATAGGGTAGAGTCTGCAAGAGTTTTAGTATGAATAAAGGTCAAACTGGCTAAAATTTAGTTATGAGATGTCACTTCTAAGGAGTATGATATTTTTTTGTAGATAATAATTAGTAGCAAAAATGTTAACAGCACTCACTCAGTTTATGATACTTAATTAGAATGCTTTCCTTATGTATTATGACAATTGTTACAAAAGTAGTTTCAAATTTTCTCTATTATACTTTCAATAATGATCAATGGGGATACCTATATGCTAAATTGTCAAAAGCATTTAAACAAAACCCAATTACCTTTTATGGAAGTTTTACATGCAATATTAGAGAAGTATTTTCTTCTGGTTTCATTTTAATCAAAGTGAGTCACAATATTTGATATTTAAATCATTCCAATTTCACAGCAGATTCTAGGTGATATGCTTATGTGCTTTCTATATATTGCTTTCTCTAGACATATTGAAGTAGATATAATTATTTATATTTCAGAAATAAAGATAGTAAAGAGTAGAGGGCATCTTTTCAGCAATCATTTTCCAGAGAATGGAGCAGAAATGAGGTTTTTGTCTCCTAAGCCCTCCGATAGTGTTGTAACTAAACAAAGCCCAAGAAAATATATGATTATAGAAACTGAAATCAGGTTTGTTAAAATGAGTTCATTGTAGAGTGCTGTGGCAGGGATTATCTATATATACATTTAAATAGTACACCAAGTTCACTTTCATGTACTTAACTTCAATTACAGCAGAAGACATTAGACTTATCTGGTAAATTATTATATAGATAAAGTTGTGATGCTGATGTATGTAGGTTTCTATGTCTGCGATAAAATGTGGTAAGAGGAGTTTCATACCTGATAGAGAGCAAGTGGAAGGAGAGTTAGCTTAGTCATTACTAGTCTCATAGATCAATTTAGTTAAGGTCTCTTTTAGGGTTTTGTTTATTTTTTCTACCTATCCTGAAATCTGGAGTGTATATGTACAATAAGTGTTTCTAATTAATCTCCAAAAAATATACTATGATCAAGGGGATTCATAGACAGAAATTTTTATTTGAGCTTATAGTTTCAGGGGATTTCTCTCTATCACTATCATAGTTGAGAAGTATAACAACAGACTGTGCAGGTACTTAAACCATCTGATCATGGGCTATTTTGTGGGGAAGGGGAGACTTTTACTGACTACCTTTACTTAGGTGTTATAGGTTGCTTAAATAGTTTACCTCATCTTTATTTAACTTCAGGAAAGGATGTTTGTCTGGAAAGTCATTCATCTTATTTACATCTTCCAATTTGTGGAGTACAGGCTTTTGAAATGCAACCTTATTGGAGATTTGAGTCCATTAATGTTGAGATATTAATAACCAGTGATTATAATTTCCTGGGCTTCTTTTTGATGCTGCTGTTATTAGTGTGCATGTGTTTGTGTGTTTTTCCCTTGTTTCATTTTGCTCATATGGACTTATTTTCTGTGTTTTCTTGGGTGCAGTTATCCTTTTTTGTTGAAGTTTTCCTTCTAGTGTTTCCTATAGGACTGGATTTGTAGATAAATATTATTTAAAATTAGTTTTTGTCTTGAAATGTCTTGTTTTCCTCCATCTATGGTGATATAATGATTCAGAGTTTTGCTGGGTGTAGTATTCTAGCTTGATATATGTGGGGTTTTTTGTTTGTTTTGTTTTGTTTATTTTTTTTTTATTTTTAAGAGTCTGAAAATACCTTTCCAGAAACTTCTAGCTTTTATAGTTTCTGTTGAGAAGCTGAGTCTAATTCTCACAGGTCTACATTTTTGTATTATCTGGCTTTTTATCCTTGTAGCTTTTACTATTTTTTCTTTGTTTTGATTATTATATGGCAGGATGGTTTTCTTTTCCAGTCTAATTGGTGTTCTATACCCTTCTTGCAGTTTTATAAGCATCTCTTTCTTTAGGTTGGAAAAGTTTTCTTCTATAATTTTGTTGAAAATATTTTCTGGTCCTTGGAGCTGAGACACTTCACATTCTTCTATTCCTTTTACATGTAAGCAAGATGGTCTCATATTATCCAATATTTCCTGTGTGTTTTATGTGAGGAATTATTTAGATTTAACATCTTATTTGACTGATATATTAACTACTTCTATCATATGTTCTGTGCTTGAGATTCTTTCTTTTATTACTTGTGTGATTGGTGATACTTCTATCTGTTGATTCTGTCCTCTTTGCTACAATTTCCATCTCCAACATTCCTTCAGTTTGTGTTTTCTTTATTGTTTCTATATCCATTTTCAAGCCTTATATAGTTTTATTTATTTCCATCACCTGTTTAATTTTATTTTTCTGTATTCCTTTAAGAGCTTAGTTTGTTTCCTCTTTAAAGACCTCTATCTGATTTATTGTATTTATCTGCAATTGTGAGGCATTTATTCATTTCTTCTCTAAAGGACTCTGTCATCTTTATCAGACTGGATTTAAAGTCATTTTCTTGTGCTTCAGGGTTTGCTGTAGTAGCATAGATGTGCTCTGAAGGTCAACTGGTTGTACCTGGATGTTTCTGTTGTAACAGGTATTGGGAAGGGACCTATCTTTGATGATCCTGATGTGGCAGGTCTCTGGTGGATATCCTTGGGTTGGACATTGGCAATCAAGGGGCAATGAAAGTCTTTCAGCAGTTTGGTGTATCCCTCTGAACACTGTGGGTATAGAGTTGGTAGAGAACAGGCAGAGAAGTGGTAGTACAGTAGAATTCTGGGGGATTATACACTGCTCAGGGCCACTGGACAGTCCCTCTTGGCCGACAGGAGAATGGGCGTGGAGCAGGAATCTAACCTGTTTGTTTCTGGATCAGCAGTTCTGCTGAAGGTGAGCAGAAAGGTGGCCTGATGATGGAGTTCCAGGGGTATAGCAGACTGCTTACAGCATGACAGGCAATCAAATTTTTAAAAAATTAAGCATTTTTGCCTTATTTCATTTATATTGTTTTCAATAACCTTTCTCATGACTCGAGGTGCTTAATTTCCATTAAAATAATTCCAAGAAATGTAACATCAAGTATTAAATTTTCATAATTTTTATATATGCACATATTTTACATACACATACACAAACATACCCACGTTTTATTTTTGTCAACTAGATATAAGTCATCTAGATAGACATAGTCATCTGAGAGGAGGAAACTTCAATGGAGCAAATTTCTGTATAAGATCAAGCTTTAGGTATGTCTGTAGTATATTTTCTTAATTAGCATTGATGTAGGAATGTTCAGACCATTGTGGGTGGTGCCATTCCTGGGTAAGTGTTCCAAGCATGTAAAAAAAAAGCAGGGGGCCAAACCACAAGAGAAAATCAGGAAGCAGCATTTTTCTATTTCTTTTACATTTGTTCCTGCCTCCAGGTTCCTGACTTGAATTCTTTTTTTTTCCTTTTTTTATTAGATATTTTATTTACACTTCAGATGACATCCCTTTCCCCATTCCCCCACCTTAGAAAACCCCTATCCCATGCCCCCTTTTCCTTTTTGCATTTATACATTTTTTTTTAAAATATTAATCATAGGCTTTATAAGTTTGGTATTGCTCAATCAGAGGTGTAACCTACTACCCAACATAGATATATCAACTATCTTTGACTGGTGGAGATACATGAACATCTGCCTCCCTGTCTCCCCCCTCTTTCTCTCTTTCATCACCTGACTTGAATTCTTGATGTACTGCTCCATGATAAAATATGAGTGACCAGAGATTCCCTCTCTGTGTTTCTTTTGGTCATGGAGTTTCACTACAGCAGTAGACAGACGAGGTATTTATTGATTATGAACTAGAAATTGTCTTATATATTGTCTAATATTTGCTATAGTCTTATAACAAATTGTCACAATTTTACTTGTTATCTTAAGGTTTTTGTGAGGCTGAATTTAATAAGCAATGGGTTAATTCAGTGGAGAAAATTGAGATATTGCCTAGCATTTAGTCTTTGGCATGGATAATGCTAGCTGATTTTAGCCATGTCTTAGTAAAAAGTAGAAGTAAATTGCAGAAAGGAAAAACATGTTTTGTTATGTTATTATTATTATCACTTTTTACAGTGGCTTACAAGAAAGCATTCATTCAGCTCTCAGAGGATACTTTGAAGTTAGATTTTTAAACAGTAAGACATCTTGAAATTATGATACTAATGGATATTGACTAAAGTTTTTTTCTATTAGGAAATGGGACTGAGGCTTTTGATGAGTAGGTTGAATCTTATAGATTAAAGTGGTGTGTTGGAGTGTCATAATTGTAATAGTAGGCTGTTTTTTTCTAAACAGGGATCATATGAAGTCACAGAAACTGAAATAGCAATCACAGGGCCTGTATCAGTCCTTACCAAGTCCTCTGCATATATGTTATAATTTTAATTTGCTGTTTTGTGCAGAGGACCTAGTGAGGACCCATGCAGGCCCATGGTTGCTTTTTTAGTTTTTTGAGTCCATATAAGCCCTGTTTAGTTGATTTTGTAGGCTATTTCTCCTGGTGTACTCCATTTATTTCTCCTGACTTCTACAGTCTTACCTGCTAGGCCCTTTTGCAGGGTTCTCCAATCTCTGAGAAAAGGGACCTGATAGAGATCTCCATTTTAGACTCTCTTTCCACATAATGTCTATCTGTGGGTCTCTGCATCTGCTTCCATGTGATGAAGACTGGATAAGGCACTGATTTATGAGTATAAAAGAATATCATTAAAATCATTTTATTTATTTGTTGATTGATTTGTTTGTTTTGCTAGTCATAATACATGTGTTACATTCTACCCTAGGTCTATGAGCTATCCAGTCTTCAGAATCTATGGTTTCTGGCCATCCAGGCAGTGTAAAGAATGGGCTTCCTCTTGTGGTGTGAGATTTAAGTTAAATTAAGCATTGCTTGGCTTCTCCCACAAGTTCTATGCAACCTTTGTTCCAGAAGGACACTTCATCTTACCCCAGTGACAACTGCTCAGCTATATGCATGAGGTTTTATTCATAATAGCCGGAAACTGGAAACAACCTATATGTCCCTCAACTGACGAATAGATGGTGAAAATGTGATGCACTTACATGATGATTAAACATTAACATGCTGTTAAAAAATAACATTATGACATTTGCAGACAAATGGGTGCAACTAGAAAAAAATCATCTTGAATGAGGTAACCCAGACCCTGAAAGATCAATCTTGCATATATTCACTTATAATTGAATATTAGCTGTTTATTAAATGATAATCAAACTGCAATCTACAGACCCAGAGATGTTATATAAAAAGGAGGGCTCTAGTGGGGACATATGGACCTCCCTAGAAAGAAGAAATAGAACACATTATATGGGTGGACTGAAGGCAGGTAGAGAATGGAGCAGGGAATCAGATGTGGGCTAAGGAATGGAGTAAGATAGTGAGGGTAGAAACAAGTGGAGTATAGTGAAGGTGGTGTGAAAACCCAAGGCAGTAGAATCTTTCTGGAAAACTGAGTGTGACACTAGTGAGGAATCATAGTATTAGAGGGTCCAGAGTCTGAACTGGCTATCTTTTTTTTTTTAGCCACACAAGGTTTCCAGTGGTAGGACTGAGTTTCATTTGGTTTAATTGTTTGCCAAAGGGGTTCCCATGGAAATCCCTCAAAATTCCAGGCTGACTCTAGTACAGAGGGATGCTTTCTAAAAATGCAGTCCCTACCACCAAAAACAACACCCACACAGATCATTGAGTGTAGAGAAGTGCACACAGATCATAGAATGTAAACAGGTCCAGCTGGAGGCTTCACTCCTATTCTCTAGACATTTTTTTTTAACCAAAGAAGGTACTTGGTATGCTATAGAAAGAGAACCATAGACACCAACCCAGTGACAAAACCCTCAACCTACAATCTGTGCTGCTTGTAAGCTAACTTTTGGAAGTTCTAAAAAGGAAAAGATTATAAAACAAATGTTTTATTAATATATAACTTTCTCTCTAATGGTATAAATAGTATCAAGTATAATGAATAAAATGATTACATACATAGAAGTCACATTTTTTGAATAACCAGTACATTATTTCAAATATAATGATGTGAGAATAAATTTTTAAAGTTTTACATCCAAACACTGCTACCTCTTCTAGTGCCCAATCACATAGTCTTTTCCCCTTCCCCTTCTTCTATGATAGAATAGATATTCTCATTAAATATGTCTTTCTAATAAAATTGTGTTTATTAATATTTAGAATTTATGGAGTTCTTATTTTCTCAAAATTGTTTTGCTTTTACTAGAATGGAACCAATGCAGTTTTGTCTTCAGTATACAAAAAGGCAAATCTTTAATAAATATCTTTAATTAATGGATTGATCTTGCCTTATTCTTCCATTTCATAGATTATATTAAAAACCATCACTTCTTCATCAATTAACAATAGATAATTTTTAGTGTTCATTGATACTGTGGAACTTAAAAAGCACTTTGAAATTCTTTCCTTCAGATGTATTCTTTAATTCTAGCCACTTTAAAAAAGAAGGATGATTCCCTTGATAACTATACTTTGTGGGTTTAAGAAGACTTTTAGACCTGGTAGGCTACTTATGGAGGTTTTTTGGATTAAGATTATTTATAGGAAATTTTAATATGATATGTCAAACAATTAGAGTGTCACGGAATCAGAACCAAATGAATATTATAACAACAGATTAGCAAAGCAAGAAACATGAGTACACTCTTTCCATTTATATATTCATTATAATTAACATACATTATGAAGTGCCAAATATAAATTTATATAAAAGAAAGATACTTTCAAAGTAACCTTGTCATTAATTTTCCACAGTTAGTCCTTTTATTTCTATTGTGACATGAATCATTTCTACATTTTATTTAGTAATGTGAAGAGAATCTTCTCTCAACAATGATTTTTGAATTAACTTTTACTTCCATAACATATTCTAGCTATGGTTAAGCAAATATCATAAGTATTTTCAACTATTCTAAGATGTAAGCATATAAATAGAATTTTTGCAAAAACTATTTTATTGTATGAGAATCAGATAACTTCACATTATTGATGTATGTGCAAATTTTATTGACCTTTTATCACACGTGTCAGTCTGTAATTTGACTGCTTTTATGTATGCCAAAATACTCAGCCATAATTACATAATTTGGAAATTTTCTTGTCCAAAAAGAAACCTATCACATACATGCTGCCAACTACTGCTGAAGTTGATGCTGAGAGTCGTTGTTGATTTCTACAAGACATTATTTCAACAAAAATGTGACATTGTTCATATACACTGAAAGCAAACTATTAGGGAAAAACATTTTTTAAGCTTTTAATTTCCTTTTTTTCATTTTTATTGAATATTTTATTTACACTTCAGATGCCATCCCCTTTCCCCATTCTCCACCCCTTAGAAAACCCCTATCCCATGCCCCCTTTTTCTTTTTGCACTTATATATTTTTTAAAAATGTTAATCAAAGGCTTTATAAGTTTGGTAATGCTCAATCAGAGGTGTAACCCACTACCCAACCTAGATATATCAACTATGTTTGACTGGTGGAGATACGTGAACATCTGTCTCCCTGTCTCCCCCCTCTTTTTCTCTCTCATCACCTAGCTTCTCCTCTCCTTCTTCTCCTCCTCTTCTTACACCTTCTCTTCCTCAGTACTCCTCCCACCTTAGCTCCTCCTACATATCACCCTTCCTGTTAAAATAAAACTTTTCTCTCAAAATACAATTAGAGCATAATTATGCCAACTTGTACCAGTGAGGTACAAGATAGTCCTAATACCCAGTCCATCATTTTGTTGACAAACCAGAACGTCTGTCATCTCTCCTAACTAAAACACTTAGTTCTGAACCTGGCTTTTTCCTTGGCTTTAGAATGAATGTCAGCTGAAGACCATCCACTCAAATCTTTTCTCTCAAGGTAAATAGCCAGGATTGGCTATGAGGCTATAAGTTTTCAACCCTGTCAGAAATCCAGAATGACTGAATTAACTATAATTGTGGGAAGCACAAAGCATAGCTTCTAAAACTTAGCCAATTTATAGAGACCACTGAACACCTGGACACTCCCTCTACTACAAAACATTGGAGCATCTGATCTTCTGCCTTCTGGCCCAGGATCATCTGATAGACCTTAGTGCTGCAGAATTATTAAGGGCTGATTACTCTGCCTAGGCAGATATAATCAGTCGACTATTCTGCAAGTGTGTCCTTTTCTGGACAGTAATTTGTCTGTAGAGGGAAATAGGCAATTCTTGCCTAGTGGCTGTCTCACCACAACTTGAGTAACTCAAAGATGCTCAATTTCTTCTTAGAATTCAATACAGGAAGCTGTCAGGACCAGAGAGGTCTCTAATCAAAATGAACATTAATACAGAAATGTTTGTCACGTCAATTCTGTGGAGTTCTGATGTTTTGAAAACCAACTATCCATGTAAGGTAATCTGGACTGTTGTCTGTTAACTCCACTCAGCTATTTCTAAATAAAACATAGAAAACACCTTAACAGTTTTTTTTTTGAACTGTCAAAAATATTTTTTATCCAGAGTACAGCAAACAGAAAAAAGTATAATAAAATGACTGTTTACAGAGAGATAGCAACCTGTTCTCTAAGTCAAATTTCAATAATGGAATTTGTAATAATGGCTTCATGGCAACATTTCAGAGTGCATATACACACACACATATATAAAGTAAATTATATATATTATTACATATGTACATATATACATTTCAGAGCGCATATATATACATATATATATATGTATGTATATATATATGTATATATATGCGCTCTGAAATAACTGGATCAACTTGAGACTTATCACATGGCCAAATACCTATCCCTAACACAGGCCAGAAGCTGCAATCTCTGGCATTTAGCACCTCATCCTAAAACAGCAGATTAAGTAAAAGATTAACTGGTAGAGCCTTTCCTTTTTGTTCAGAAGCCTCTCACTTGTCAGGCTAAGGGGAAGTTTGGAACAGTAAACTTCTATTGAACCAGGAGAAGAGAATCATGCTCACAGAAGGAAAAACTTTTACATAAGCAAATATGCATAAACTCACATAAATTCATATACAAATCCACACATGCATATTTATACATTTCCAGTTAAATCAGTTGGGCTCACCTTACATAATTCTCATATTTACATTCTTACACATACACATCCATACTTACATATGTGTTCGGAGCAAAAGACCAAGAATTCCGTCATTCTGGATGAAAAGCGAGCTCCAATCTTTATTTCATAGAGAAAGAAAAAGCTTCTCCTCTTTTATTGCAAAGTGAATTAAACCCAATTTGGTGAGAAAAGTATTTTTATTCCTTTTTTCCCCCACAAGACACGGGAGATTTTTATTCCTTTTAATAAGACTAAGCCTGCCTTGTGATTAAGAAAATACATATTCTGTCCCATGGTAAGGAGAAACCTGCCTGCTCTTCTGCTCTCTCTGCAGCTTCTTGTTTCCTCTTTTCCTCTGCATTCTACATATTGCTCTCTTAGTTTTTATGTTAGTTTTTTAAATTATTCCACTCATCATTCTCCTTCTAATCTTACTCTCTCCTGCTCTGATGTCACACTAATGCTCTTACTCTCAATGCCTTTTCTCCCCAAACTATTTCTTTACTTCTAAGTTCTTCTTGAGTCCAGTCCTGTATAAAAGTTCTCTTGTGTCCTGACTACAAAATTATCCTCAGTTCATTTCTAAACAGTTCTGTTCAGATTTGTCTAAAATGTGTTCTGTCTAAAAAGTTCTCATTTTATTCAGTTCTATATCTTCTCTTTGTCCTCAACACTTATCCATCTTTCAGAATGCATGATCACATGGTAAAAAAGTTTATCACACGTTTACACATAAATTCAAATTATAAATTGAAATGTTTTCATGCATATCCATTAGGAGTAATTATCTGGCTAAACATTCTTCACCTGACATGGCTCCTCAGGTTCCTAGAGGGGTTAAAAACCATAACTGAGTCATTAGTGAGGTTTTGTATAGATAAAACCTGTCAACATTTAATCTTCTGTCCCAGCACCTGTAATAAATCATAGTTCCCTTTTATGACCTTTGGTTAATAGTTTTACAACCTTTTGGAATTTGCTCTGAGTAGTATAAGCAATTAACGTGTGACAGACTGGCAGAGTTCTCACTGCTGTTTTCTTATTGGATCATCATTAAGAATTAAGAAGTCATCCATATGTCTATATAACATCATTACAAGGCAGTATATCTGTATATATATGCAGCAATCTGCTCAACAGGGTGGGCTAATATCTAGTGATTGTTAAATATGTTTAATAATAACAGGAAAAGAATATTGAAAGCAGGAATCTTTCCTAAAATGATTTTCTCCTAGGCCTTGCCATTAAGAGAAAAATCTGTGGTGGATTATTTTAATCCAACGCAGAATATCTCACAAAGATCACTTGCTCTCTCTCTCTCTCTCTCTCTCTCTCTCTCTCTCTCTCTCTCTGTGTGTGTGTGTGTGTGTATGTGTTATCCTCTGCTCTACATAGCTTTCTCTTGGTAGTCTAAAAACCTTCTGGATGAGACAGCTCTGTCTGCTAGTAAAAATTCTAAAAGTTATTTTAATAGCTCCTGGGTTTTCTGACCACAGTCAGAAAAGCTGCTATAAAATTTTTTGGACCTTTGACCAAGTCAGAAATCCTGTTAAGAAAAAATTCATAAAGAACTGTTTTTGCTTTGCAGAGATCTTCAGACAGCTCAGCTCTCTCTAGAGAAAATTTCTAAAAGAGCTGCTATTGCCATCTGCTAGTTCATCTCATGTAGATCAAAGGCCCAGTTTTTAAAATTTACATATAAATTCAGTTATTTTTTCCAGGTTACTTTTTGATTATTCTATCAATTAGCATCCTGTTACACTAGAGTCCCTTGATTCCTAGGGAACAGTAAGCACACATTTTCTTTTAGCAAAAGAATTCAGAGATCTGCATGCCTCAGTTACTCACAGGTGCTTAGCTAGTAGGGTGGTACCCTGTACTAAGATTACCATTTCTATCACAGCTGGGCCTAACATTTCTGTGTCACAGGCTGTCTTTGAATTCCCAGGAATCTGCCTGACTTTATATATTTCTGACAAGCTGGCTTATAGTAGTGTATTTACCTCTGTTCCCTTTGATTCATGAATCGCCTCATATTTATATTGCATCCTTATATTTGTACATTCTTGAGAAATTATATGTTTTAAAATGCACATATTTAGAGTTCTGTTCCACAGCCTTAAGTAAGGACTGTCCTGAAGGTCCTAGCATTTACCATTTTGCTGAGATATTAGCCACACCTTTTGCCTCCTGGACTCATCCTTTCTTATTATCATGGAGTCATTACCATTAAAAGGGAAGACATTCCTTAGAAAGAAAGAATCCTCTACTGCTAAGGAGTCCAGAAAATATGTACATTATTATACACACTCGCCTATGCCCACAACAGCCCACACATGGAGGCTCACACAAGGCCTTGTCCCAGGGACACAAATCTTGTCTCTCTGTCTCTCCCCTTCCCTTTCCCTTTTCTTCCCTCTTTTCTTTTTTCCCTCCCCTTCTTTCTTCCTTTCTTCTCTTTTTTTCTCTTTCTATCATAAATTCCTTTCTTTCAACTTTAATTTACTCATCTGTAAAATGAGATCATAGCCTAAACCCAATTCCAAATCTATTGGATAAGTGAACTGAGTTAATGCAGAAAGAAAATAACAAAGCAAACATTTGATAACTGTTTACCATAGTTATTCTTTATGTACTTCGTGTTGTAATCCCATAACTGTCTTACTAATAGGGTTGGGGAAGAGATATGTGGCTCCATAAAGTCATCATTGCATTTCCATTATTTAGTATGATACCTGAACCTGAATAATAATATAAATATATACATAATATAATATTACAACATATTGCTTTTCCTTTTATCTTGATTCCTTCTCAGGTGACATCTGTCTTTTTTCTCATGTATATTTTTGGCTCATTATTTTGTGACTTAATATGACAGTTTTAACATGCTGTGTCTTTTTTTTTCTGAAATGTCTCATCATAAATTCTACCATGATTAAAACTCCTATACTAATTGAATCCTGAACACATGAATTTAATCACCTGATAAATCTAAATTTATTGGGCTATTCCCAGTAGTAACACCCACCCCACACAGTTCTGAAACAACCATGATAATAGGAAAGACAGGCTCCAGTCAGAAACAGGGCATATAGCACTAGCACTAAGGAGATCCTGATGGAAAAAGGCAAGTGCAAGAACATAAGCATCAGCAACCCATGGTACTTGGCACCATTAAAACCTAGTTCTCCTACACTAGAAAGTCCTGAATTTCCCATATTACTAGGAAAGCAATATTTAGATTTAAAATCACTTCTAATGATTATGATAGAGGACTTTAAGAAGGACATAAATAACAGTCTCAAAGAATTTGGGCTATTTTCTAGGAGCAGCTGCTGTAGAGTGAAAAATTATAAAGACCATTTTATAAAATATATACAGGCTTTTTCTTTACCCCTAGACCTGAGCAAAAAAATGTAGGTTCCAGAAATCGGAATTGAATGTGAGATATCAGGCCTTCACTGCCCTGGGATACATTCCGGGAGGAGTACATTATCCCTGAGTCAGAGGACACCTGCTGAATTAACATTACTCAAGCCTCAGGGAAGAGAACCCACCTGTGGGTGGGAAAGGCCCAAAGCAGGAAGACACATTCCTGACCACAAAAAAAAGATGCAAGCCATCTAGGTGGGGCTGGGAAGCTAGTAACCATGATGACAGGGCAAGTAACAGGGCACTAACTGAGAACTAGTTGAGCAAGTGACATGACAAGACCATATTTTTGAGAGAAATGGGTATACAGAGTGTTTTCCACATGACCCTGATTCACTTAGGTTTCATTCTTCTGGAATTCTCCACTATTTTTATTGTTATATTTCCTTAGCAACCTTTTACCCCCTCCTCACACTTCAGGTTTGTGGTTTCCCCTTTAAAAACCCTTCTCAGACTGACTGGCTTTGTCAATTTAACTCCTGCGTGAGTGAACTAAATTGACCTTGGCTAGCCATCTCTCCCTAATAAACCTCTGCTGATTGCATCCAGGTATGGTGTCTTGTGATTTTTGGGTGGCCGTGATTTTTTGAGACTTGAGTAAGGGTCTCCCGAGTTTGGGGATCTTCACTGCTAGACTAATATTTATTTTTCTGTTGTGCTTTGGTTTGGTTTGGTGAGTGATAACTGTGTTTTCAATGTCTACTTACTGCACTTCTGTTTACTACTAACTAAACTTTTTAAAATTATAGAATGCATTTAAACTGTTAATGTTTATTTTATTTTGTATTATATTTTATTTTGAGTCAAGGTCTCACTCTGTAGTCCTAGCTGGTCTGAAACTAGCTATGTTGAGCAGGCTGGCATTCTACTTGCAGAATTTTACTTGCCTTTGCCTCTAAAATATGTACACTACCATATCCAGCTTAATGTTTATATTTAGTATCATTCTTGAAGTGTAGTTAAGATATTACAATATCTATGTATTTGAACTATACAATTTGATAGTTTTAATATATATTCACATAAACATCAAGAGAATAAAAATTTAATGATAAATCTCCCCCAACCTTCCTTCATGCTCCTTTTTAGTCCTTAACTCATTTTCTCCTATTTACTTTAGTGCTGCTTGAAGCAAACTCTTGAGCTTTCTGTGGATGTATGCTAGTTTCTGCTTCTTAGCAAATTATATGAGTGGACAGTAAGCATTCTTTTTCAGGATCTTATAGTTTTCATTATTATTTTGATATCTACTCATTTTGGCTCTAACAAAATTTTGGTGTCTAGTGATATTTGATACTATAGATATAAAATAATTTGTATCTTCACCTATTCATAAACTCTATGACTACTCCTATTTGGGATTATAATAAGAACAGCTAGTATGTCATGTACATGGTAACATAGGTTCACTCATTTTGGTAACGATTTTTAGGACAAAAATATATATCAAAATCTTTCTAAAGTTTTTTTTTTGTCATTTTAAACATTCATTCATTCATCTGTAACACAATCACCAGTACTTGTTATTACTATTTTAAACATCATTTTACTTGGTCTAACAGTGAAACACTGGTAGTTTCTAACTTTACTTTTTTATTTGCATTTCAGGAGCAACTAAAGGAGATAAGTATATATTTATGCTGAAATGATCTCTTTAAAATAAATTTATGCCTATTATACTGGATTGTTTATAGTTATTCATTAACCTTAAGTGATGTTTATGTATTTTACATGAAATACCATCACATGTGATAGCAATACTTTTGTTCATTATCTGTAGCTTGTCTTTTAGAAAACACGAAGTTTTAAATTATCAATAGATTATTATTATTTCCTTAGAGACATGTGATGTTCTTTGCTCAAATTCACCCATTTTATTACTCTTTCTTATGCCACTTCCCTTTTACCTTCCACAGTCCTTGTCTTTCTACCTTTAATTTCAACATATATCCCTGTCAGGTTTCTCATGTGAGATTCCCTCCAATCACAGCTTCTACATTGATAAAGTTGCCTTTCTGAGGATGGCTTGTTTCACATAATAATGTTGATCTGTTTCTATTTATTTTCCTGGAAATAAAAATATATTGTTTGTCTTTATGGCTGAGAAATAACATATATTCTTTCATTGTTTATCCACTGTTGAGCAGAGGTTGATTCTATACTTTGGTGATTGTGAATGATGACAAAGTAAATGGGTATATAGGAAATTCTATGAGTTTATTTTGCTACACATGAGAATAAATCTAAAGGTGATTGAACCATATTGAAGTTCCTTGTTTAATTTTGGAGGGGGGCACTTAGAATGGCTTCCCTAGTTGTAGAACTGTTATATTTTCACTAACAATGATTAAGGATTAATTTATCTTCTTTATTTTTCTGCTTCCTCCTATATTTGTAATGAAAATCAGTTTGAAAGTTTCAAACACACACACACACACACACACACACACAAACCTAACAGTAGAAATAACATAGGAACCAGGTATGCCACTCCTTGGCATACACACAAAGGATGCAGTATTCTATCACAGAGATTCATGGATATCCATGTCTATATCATAATATAAAGGAAATAGGAACATCCCACATGTCAGATAAATGAGTAACAAAAATATTGCATATGTATGCAATGGAATTTCATTCTTCCAGGAAAATAATTTTAATTATGAACTTTGTAATAAAAGTATTGAGACTGGAAAATTATGTTTTTCCAATTCAGAAAGAAAAAAAGACCTCCTACCATCTCTCAAATCTTTGAAATTTTACACATGTGTATTTTATAGGGTATTAGTGTAAGCACAAGTCAAACAAGAAAGGTGACAATGAGAAGGAGAAAACTCTAACAAGGAAGATCATGATGGCAATGTATTAAACATGACATGAAAATATAAATGGGATTATTGTGCTTAGAAGAGTACAAACATAAGTCAGGTAGGGTGGAGGAGGATGATCACCTAAATGAAAGGCATTGAGCATGAAAATGCCTTAATAAAACCTATACTTTGTATAGTAATTAGAAAAAAGAAAAAAACATTGTGTTAGAGAAATGGTTCAGGCCCCTGGCCCGGACACTGGTGGCTGGAGCAGTCTCCCAGCTGATCTGCTCCCCTCTGGAAACTGAGTCCAGAGGCACCCTAGGGAGGGCATGGACAGCAGAGCAGCAGGTAGGAGAAACCGCACACCACCCTAGGCCTTAGAAGCACAACTGGCAGTAGAGAGACCCCAGGGTGCACCTGGCATCCAGACCCTGCCCCTACGGAGAGCCACTCCCCTTCCTCCCCTGGCCCAGATACTTGTGGCTGGAGCAGTCTCCCAGCCAATCTACTCCCTTCTGGAAACTGAGCCCAAAGGCACCCTAGGGAGGTCACAGGTCACTGACCAGAGAGCTGCAGAGATACCCAAGAGAGGTCAAGGACTGCAGAGCTGCAGGCATCCTAGAGAGGACACGGCCCACAGAGCTGCAGAGCAGGGGACACCATATCCTGAAGCATCCTAGAGGAGCAACTACATTCAGAGCAGCAAACACCTAGCTGGTTTACTACCCTGGAGACATCATATCCTGAAATATCCTAGAGGGCCACTGTACCCAGAGCAGCTGGAGCTCAGGATCATAGAGTCATCCAGAACCCAAAGACTTCTGACACAGCCAAGATAACTGGAAAGGCAGACTCCAGTCAGAACCAGTGAGTGGGAGCAGCACTACAGCTAACCAAATGGCGAAAGGCGGGCTTAAGAATGTAAACAACAGAAAACAAAGTTACTTGGCATCACCAGAACCCAGTTCCCCCACCATAGCAAGGCCTAAACACTACATCACACCAGAAAATCAGGACTCAGAATTAAAATCACTTCTCATGATGATGATGAGGACTTTTAAAAGGACATAAACAACACTCTCAAAGAGTTTGAGGAGAACGCAGGTAAACAGGTAGAAGCCCTTAAAGAAATGCAAGAAAAGACAACCAAACAGGTGAAGGAATTACACAAAACTGTACAGGATCTAAAAATTGAAGTAGAAACAATAAAGAAATCTCAAAGGGAGACTAGCCTGGAGATAGAAAACCTAGGAAAAAGATCAGGAGACATAGAGGCAAGCATCACCAACACAATACAAGAGATAGAAGAGAGAATTTCATGCGCAGAAGATAACATGGAAAACACAAACACAATGGTCAAAGAAAATGTGAAATGTAAAAAGCTCCTAACACAAAACATCCAGGAAATCCAGGACACAATGAGAAGACTAAACCTAAGGAAAATAGGTATAGATGAAGGTGAAGACTCCCAACTTAAAGGGCCAGTAAAAGTCTTCAACAAATTAATAGAGGAAAACTTCCCTAACCTAAAGAAAGAGATGTCCTTAAATATACAAGAAGCCTACAGAACCCCAAATAGACTACACCAAAAAAGAAACACCTCCCATCACATAATAATCAAAACATCAAATATACAAAACAAAGAGAAGATACTTAAAGCAGTAAGGGAAAAAGACAAAGTAACATATAAAGGAAGACCTATAAGAATTATACCAGAAATCTCACCAGAGACTATAAAAGCCAGAAGATCCTGGACTGATATCGTACAGGCCCTAAGAGAACACAAATGCCAACCCAGACTACTATACCCAGCAAAACTCTCAATCAATATTGATGGAGAAACCAAAATATTCCATGACAAATCCAAATTTACACAATATCTTACCACAAATACAGCACTTCAAAGGATAATTGGTGGAAAACTCCAACACAAGGAGGGAAACTACAACTTAGAAAAAGCAAGAAAATAATCGTCCAAAAACCCTAAAAAAAGGTAGCTATACAAACATAACACCACTGCCAATAACAAAAATAACAGGAAAAAAACACTTATTTTTCCTTAATATCTCTTAATATCAATGGACTCAATTCTCCAATAAAAAGACATAGACTATCAGATTGGATACATAAACAGGACCCAACATTTTGCTGTATACAGGAAACACACCTTTATGGAAAAACAGACACTACCTCAGAGTAAAAGGTTGGAAAACAAACTTCCAAGCAAATGGCCCCAAGAAACAAGCTGGAGTAGCAATTCTAATATCAAATAAAATCATTTTTCAACCAAATGTAACCAAAAAAGACAAAGAAGGACACTTCATATTCATCAAAGGAAAAATGTACCAAGAGGAACTTGCAATTCTGAATATCTATGCTCCAAATGCAAGGGCACCCACATATATAAAAGAAACTTTACTAAAGCTTAACGCATACATTGCACCTCACACAATAATAGTGGGAGATTTCAACACCCCACTCTCAGCTATGGACAGATCGTGGAAACAGGAAGTAAACCGATACACAATGAAACTAACAGAAGTTATGAACCAATTGGACTTAACTGACATCTATTGGCCAGAGAACTCCTAAACCTGATAAACAACTTCAGTAAAGGGGCTGGATATAAAATGAACTCAAACAAATCAGAAGCCTTCCTATACTCAAAAGATAAACAAGCTGAGAACAAAATTAGGCAAATGACACCCTTCACAATAGTTACAAATAATATAAAATATCTTGGAGTGAATGTAACCAAGCAAGTGAAAGATCTGTATGACAAGATTTTCAAGTCTCCGAAGAAAGAAATAGAAGAAGATGTCAGAAGATGGAAATATCTCCCATGCTCCTGGATTGGCAGGATTAATTTAGTAAAAATGGCAATCTTGCCAAAAGCAATCTACAGATTCAATGCAATCCCCCTCAAAATTCCAAATCAATTCTTCATAGAGATAGAAAGAGCAATTTGCAAATTTATTTGGAACAACAAAAAACTCAGAATAGTGAGAACTATTCTCAACAACAAAAGAACTTCTGGGGGAATCACTATCCCTGATCTCAAACTATACTAAAAGGCAATAGTAATAAAAACTGTATGGTATTGGTACAGAGACAGGCAGGAAGATCAATGGAATAGAATTGAAGATCCAGAAATGGGCCCACGTACCTATGGTCACTTGATCTTTGACAAAGGAGCTAAAACCATCCAGTGGGAAAAGGACAGCATTTTCAGCAAATGGTGGTGGTTCAAATGGAGGTCAACATGCAGAAGGATGCAAATCAATCCATTCATATCTCCTTGTACAAAGCTCAAATCCAAGTGGATAAAAGATCTTCACTTAAAAGCACATACACTGAAACTATTAAAAGAGAAAGTGGGAAAGACCCTCGAATACCTAGGCACAGGGGAAAAGTTCCTGAACAGAACACCAATGGCTTATGCTCTAAGACCAAGAATTGACAAATGGGACCTCATAAAATTGCAAAGTTTCTGTAAGGCAAAGAACACTGTCAATAGGACAAAACGGCAACCAACAGATTGGGAAAAGATCTTAACCAATCCTACATAGGATAGAGGGCTAATATCCAAGATATACAAAGAACTCAAGAAATTAGACTCCAGACAACCATATAACCCTATTGAAAATTGGGGTACAGAGCTATACAAAGAATTCTCAACTGAGGAAACTTGAATGGCTGAGAAGTACCTTAAGAAATGCTCAACATCCTTAGTCATCAGGAAAATGCAAATCAAAACAACCATGTGATACCACCTCACACCAGTCAGAATGGCTAAGATCAAAAACTCAGGTGATAGTAGATGCTGGAGAGGATGCAGAGAAAGAGGAACACTCCTCCATTGTTGGTGGGATTGCAAGCTGGTACAACCACTCTGGAAATCAGTTTGGCGTTTCCTCAGAAAACTGGACATAACATTACCTGAGGATCCAGCTATACCACTTCTGGGCATATACCCAGAAGATGCTCCAACATATAACAAAGACATATGCTCCACTATGTTCATAGCAGCCTTATATATAATAGCCAGAAGCTGGAAAGAACCAAGATGTCCCTCAACAGAGGAATGGATACAAAAAATGTGGTACATTTACACAATGGAGTATTACTCAGCTATTAAAAATAATGAATTCGAGAAATTTTTAGGTAAATGGATAGATCTAGAAATTATCATCCTGAGCGAGTTAACCCAATCACAAAAGAACACCCATTGTATTTACTCACTGTTAAGTGGATGTTAGCCCAAAAGCTTGAAATAGCGAAGACTTAACCCACAGACCACATGAAGCTCATGAAGAAGGAAGACCAAGAGGGGATGCCCCAGTTTTACTTAGAATGAGCAACAAAAATACTCAAGGGAGCAAATATAGAAACAAAACATGTGACAGAAACTGAAGGAGGCACCATCAGGAGACCATTCCACCTGGGTATTCATCCCATGTACAGTCACCTAAGCTAGACACTGATGTGGAGGGCTGGAAATGCATGCTGTCAAGAATATGATATAGCTGTCTACTTAGAGGTCTGCCAAAGACTAACACATTCAGAGGACAATGCTCACAGCTAACCACTGATATGATCAAGGGTTTCCCAATGGAGAACTTAGAGAGAAGACTGAAGGAGCAGAAAGGGTTTTTGACCCTAGGAGCAGGAGGAAAGCAACAATACCAAACAACCAGAGCCCCCCAGGGTCTAAACCACCAGCCTGGGAGCACATAGAGAGGGACCCATGACTCCAGCAGTATATGTAGGGGAGGATGGCCTTGTCGGGCATAGGTGGGAGAGGAGTTTATTGGTCCCATAAAAAATGAATACAGAGTGTGGGAGGGGAATCTGAGGGTGGGGAGGTGTTAGTGGGGGGGGGAGAGTAGGTGCTGGCACTGCCTCATAGAAGCATGAGGAGGGAGGATGGGAAAGGAGGTTTCTGGGTGGTGGGAGGAAGTGGGGTAAGAGGATAAAATGTGAAAGCTAAATATAATAACCAATTTTTTAAAAAAGTATAAAAAAGGGGGGAAAAGGAGAAAAAAAGAAAGAAAAAAATAGGAGATTTAATAACATAAAGGGAAGGATTTAGAAATTTAGGAGGCAATTTATGTTAATGGAAAAAGCATTATAGAAACTGGAAAATCACACCCTCATAGAAGCACAAGGAGGGGGGATGGGATAAGGGTTTCCTGGGTGGTGGGGGGAATGGGACAAGGGGATAAAATTTGAAATGTCAATATTACAACCAATTTTTAAAAGGGGGAAAAAAAGAAAAGTTGCTAGAACCAACATCTTTAAAAAAATGTCAATTCTCTAGGAAAAAAATTTTTCTTGATACTAAAACTTATTCTGAGAATTGTATATTGCAGAATACACAGCCTTGGTATGTCTACTCATCAAGCATACTGAGCAGACCTGCCCAAACCTCCAATGTCCTGGAATTCCATGTGGATGCAGTGAAGACAGAGCACCAGAGGCTTATCAATTTACTCTTCCCTCCACCCCTCTTCTAATATCTCAAGGCCCTTAATCAGCTTGAAGAAGTTAAAGAAGAGTCAGCGCCCCTATTCCCTGGGCTTGAGGACTAAGGGGGTTAATGTTTGTCTGGAAAAGTAGTGGTTTTGTTGGAACAGGGAGGATTAACTAGGACTCATTGCATAGCCATAACCTATTGGTAGAAATCTCTATAATTAATATCAAGATGAAGGTATAATTTCTTAAATGGTACAAAATTTACTTTGATTTCAAATTTAAGGTTTTCATTGGTATGAGCTTCTTATTGATATAAAAGTGAGATGAATATTGATACTCTCATGGGCATTGTGCCTGTATAACACATTTAGGAATACAAGGCTTAGACCCAGTCCTTCTTTAACTTTTTTTTAACTGATTTGGGACTGTTAGCCTATGAGTTAAGGGACTATAGCAAATTCATGGCTTTGAGTTTATTGTTAGGGTGCTTTCCATATTTTATTTAGAAATAGCTGAGAGGAGTTAACAGACAACAGCCCAGATTACCTTACATGGGTAGTTGGTTTTCAAAACGTCAGAAGTCCATAGAATTGACGTTACAAATATTTATATATTAATGTTCATTTTGATTAGAGACTGGTCTGCTCTAGACAGCTTCCTGTCATGGATTCTAAGAAGAAACTGAGCATCCCTGGAGTTATTCCAGTTGTGCGGTGACAGCCACTAGGCAAGAATTGCCTCTTTCCATCTACAGACAAATTACTGTCCAGAAAAGACACACTTGCAGAATAGTCGACTGATTATATCTGCCTAGACAGAGTAATCAGCCCTTAATAATTCTGCATCACTAAGGTCTGTCAGATTATTCTGGGCCAGAAGGCTGAAGATTCGATGCTCCAACATTCGGTAGTATAGGGGCTTTCCAGGTGTTCAGCGGTCTCTATAAATTGGCTAAGTTTTAGAAGCTATGCTTAGTTCTTCCCATAATTTCAGTTAACTCAGTCATTCTGGATTTCTGATGGGGTGAAGACCTATAGTCTCATAGCCAATCCTGACTATTTACTTTGAGAGAACAGATCTGAGTGGACGGTTTTCAGCTGACATTCATTCAAAAGCCAAGAAAAAAAAAGCCAGGTTCAAAACTAAATGCTTTAGTTAGGACAGATGACAGAGGTTCTGGTTAGTCAGCAAAATGATGGACTGGGTATTAGGACTATCTTGTACCTCACCGGTACAATTAGGAATAACTATGCTCTAATTGTATTTTGAGAGAAAATTTTATTTTATCAGAAAGGGTGAAGCTAGGTGATGAGAGAGAGAGAAGGGGGGGGGCATGGAGGCAGATGTTCAGGTGTCTCCACCAGTTAAAGATAGTTTATATATCTCGGTTGGGTATTGGGTTACACTTCTGATTGAGCATTACCAAACTTATAAAGCCTTTGATTAACATTTTAAAAAATGTATAAAAGCAAAAAGGAGGAGGGGGAATGGGATAAGGGTTTCTAGGCAGGGGAAATGGAGAAAGGGGATGGCATCTGAAATGTAAATAATATACAAAATAAATAAAAAAAGAGAAATGGTTCAGTGGTAAAGAGCACTTTCTATTTTTGCAGAGGACCTAGATTCTGTTCCCAGCATCCTCATGGTAGCTCACAAATGGTTGTGACTCCAGTTCCTGGGAAGGTGCTATCCTATTTTGGCTCCCTTGGGTATCAGGCACATACATTTTCCACAGACATACATGTAAACAAAACACTCATAGAGGTAAAGCAGAAATAAATTTAAAATGTTTTTAAATTAATACTAAAAATGGGGATTATATTAAAGTTTTAAAAAATGCTGTGGCTTCTCAATATTTTACCCACCCTCAAGTTATAGTTGTTCTATGTTGCACAAATGGAATCTGAGTTATAATTTGTATTTTCTGTAAATTAAAATGCTGGGTACATTTTTTGTGTATCTCTTAGTTAATACTTTGTTTTAAACTTTTCATTGTCATTGTACTTTAATGAACTTTAATTTAAAATTCTTTTAAAAGAATTAGTTCTTTTCTTTGATTTATTTTCAGTTCTTTATATATCATATGAATCAATCCTGATGAGTGTTTGGAAAGTATTTCTGTATTGTGTATGCTGACTCTTAACTCTGTTGATTATTTTATTATATAAAAGCTTTTAGAATCGTATTTGTTAATTCTTGCTATTATTTTCTGATTTAGTAAAAATTTACTTAGAAAATTCTCTAGAGTTTGAAGTATACACCCTACTTTTTCCAATAGTAGTTTCAGGTCTTAAAGGTAAGGTCTTTGATTGTTTTGAGTTGATGGGGGTGGTGTGCTATGGTAAATATAAGAATCTAGTTTCAATCATTTTTAAAATCAAATTATATTTTTAGTTTATGCATTTTTGCCTTTATCAAGTATTAGATGACAGTACTTTCCTGGCCACATTTCTGATTTTTGGAATCTTTTGGGCTGTTTGATTTTGTGCCAGCCCAGTGCTGTTTTGTTACACTGTAGTATATTCAGATATAGTTATACTTCAGTCATTCCTCTTTATTTTCTCAGTATATCTTTACATACAAGCTCCATCTTTCCATAAATTGGAGGATGTTTTTCCACTTCATCAGAATTTTGATGTATACTACAAATTGCATACCAATTTGTGTTTTGATTTAGTTTTTCCTTGTGTGTGTGTCCCTATGTGTGTGTGTATGTGTGTATGTGTCTGTATGTGTGTGTGCGCGTATGTTTATTCACTTTACATCCTGCTCACTTACATCCCTCCCAGTCATCCCCTCCCATAATTCTTCCCCCCAACACCCACACTCATTCTTCTCTGAGAAGGTGGAGGGCCCTCTGGCTTTCCCATTCTGGCATCTCAAGTCTCTGCTGGGCTAGGCACAACTTCTCCCACTGAGGCTAGACAAGGTAGTCCAGGTAGAAAAATATATCCCATGCACAAGGAACAGTTTTTGGGATAGCCCCCATTACAGTTGTTCAAGGTCTATATGAAAGTCAAGCTGCATATCTTCTACATATGTGCTGGAAGGCCTAGGTCCAGTCCATGCATGTTCTTTGGTTGGTGGTTTAGACTCTCTGAGAAGCCCGAAGTTCCAGGTTAGTTGACAATGTTGGTCTTCCTATGGAGTTCCTATCCTCTTCAAGGCCATCAACCCTTCTTCCAATTCTTCCATAAGAGTCCCCAAGCTCCATCCACTGACTGTGGCTGTCTATCTATCTGTGTCAGCTGCTGGGTGGAGCCTCTTAGAGGACAACTTGCTTCAAGCATAACAGAATATCATTAAGAATGTCAGGGATTGGCAGACGGTGGTGGTGCATGCCTTTAATCCCACCACTTGGGAGACAGAGGCAGGCGGATTTCTGAGTTCGAGGCCAGCCTGGTCTACAAAGTGAGTTCCAGGACAGCCAGGGCTACACAGGGAAACCCTGTCTCGAAAAACAAACAAACAAACAAACAAAAAACAAAAAAAAAACCCACAAAAAAACAAAACACACACACATACACACAAACAAACAAACAAAAAAACAAAAAAAGTATGTCAGGGATTGGTGCTTGCCTATGGGATGGGTCTCAGGTTGGGCCAGTTATTGGTTGTCCATCTCCTCAGTCTCTGTTCTATCCCCTGTCCCTGAATTTCTTTCAGACAGGATAAATTTTGGATCAAAAGTTTTGTAGGTAGGTTGTTGGCTTTAAATTATTTGTCTCTGTACTGGAGGCTGTGGAGACCTCTAGCCTGGCCTGTTGATAGAGTTCAAGTGAAGGGAAAATGACACGTGCAGGGAGGGGAAGTTGTGCTGCTGCCCCTGCTCTGGTGCTAATGCTCCCATCCAGCAGCTGATGTTGCTCAGAGACAATGAACTGAATGTGAATCCCTTGGGCTACTTGTTATTTTGCCAGTCTGGTGCTGTTTTGTTACCATGGCACTGTAGCATAGTCACATATAATTATACTTCAGTCACTATTCTTTATCTTCTCAGAATATCTTTGGCTATTGACTTGGCCTGAGATGCCTTGTCTGCATAAGCAGGGGCTTGATGGCACTGCTCCTGCTTGGCTGATAGCAACAATTCTTTCTATGGGGGCCTGTGGCTATGTGACAGAGGCCTAGTATCCTGATCAGGAAAAGCTCCTATGGTCAGTTCAGAGTCCCAGTGGCTTTAAGCCTTAGCTCAAACTTACTAGGCTTCCTCTTATGGGCCACAGTCCTATACCATAGCTCCACTGGGGTTTCTGCCTGGCTACAGGAGGTGGCCTTTTTGGGTTCCATAGTCCCAGTGTTTTGATACACAATTAAGATCACCCCCATTGATTCTTGGGTGCCTCCCTTATTCCAAATTTTTGTCACATCCTTGAGATGTCACCCAGCTCACCACCCTAGTCAGTTACAAATTTCCATTCATTCTCATGGCCTTCTAGCAATCTCTTCTGTTTCTTTTTATACATGCTCATAAACCCCAATATTCCCTTCCCCATCCCCTCTTCCACCAAGTTTTCTCCCTCTATCTGCCTCTTAAAACTATTTCATTTCTCCTTTTAAGTGAGATTCAAGCCTCCTCACTTGTGCCTTTCTTCTTGTTTAGCTTCTTTGGGTCTGTGGACTGGGTAACCTGTATTTAATGGCTTATATCCACTTATAAGTGAATACATACCATGCAAGTCCTCTGGTGACCTGGATTACCTCATATGCTGGTTAAGATGTGGAGCAAAGGGAACACTTCTCCATTGCTGATAGGAGTGCAAACGTGTACAACAAATCTGAGAATCAATTTAGTGGTTTCAGAGAAAACTGGGAATAGATCTTCATCAACACCCAGGTATACTGTTCCTAGCATACACATAAAAACTCTTCCACCATTCCACAATGGCACTTTCTCAACTATATTCACAATAGCTTTATTCATAATAGCCAGAAACTGGAAATAACCTAGATGTCCCTCAACTGAAGAATGGATAAAGAAAATGTGATAAAAAAATCTTGATTTCTTTATAAATTTTGGATATTAGGCTTGTTTCATACGTGGTGTTGGTGAATATACTTTCCAAATCTGTAGGACACTCTTTTGTCCTATTGACAGTATCCATTGTTTTAAGAAGCTTTTCAGTTTCAAGAGATCCACTGTATCAATTGTTGATTTTAGAGCCTGAGCCATTGGTGTTCTGTTCAGAAAGTTGTGCCTTGTATCAATGTGTTCAAGGCTATTTCCTACTTCCTCTTGTATGAGATGTATTCATATTTATGTTGAGGCACTTGATCCATGTGGCCTTAAGTTTTGTATGGGGTGATAAATATAGATCTGTTTGTATTCTTCTACATGTAGACATCTAGTTAGACTAGCACCATTTGTTGAAGATTCTTTCTTTTTTCATTATATGATTTTGGATTATTTATGAAAAATGAAGTGGCCGTAGGTGTGATTGGGTCTATTTCTGGGTCTATACTATTTCATTGTATACTCAAAACACTATGTTATCTATATCTATATCTATATCTATATCTATATCTATATCTATATCTATAGTATTATCTATATCTATATCTATATCTGTAGTATTATATATCTATATCTATAGTATTATATATCTATATCTATAATATTCCGGTCTTTCACTTCAAATGTGGGTATGATAGTAATCTCTGTCTCTCTAAATATTTTCTTGGCTAGTTTGCAACCTTGAAAATAGATTTTATGAGCTGTGCTGTCAGAGATCTCTTGAGTTTGAGCTTCTAATTGTATTTTGTCAATTAATGTTGCTTGCAGGATATCAAAGCACATGAGCAGAGTGAAACCAGTTATCTATTGCCTCTCCTAGATGACCATTCCCTGGCAGACTAAAGTTTAACAGTGACTGCTCTGCCATACCTGTAGTTAAAACTCCTGTTGTGTGAGCCTTTCTCAGTTCTAGTGCTATAACATTGTTCTATCCAATAACATCTTTAGATGAGTGGGAATAGCATCTAAATATTGTCTGTGTGTCTATCCCAATTTCTAATGGATTTCTTAATTCTTTTATTAACTCTGAAACGACCTCATCTTTAAATTCTATTCAACTGCTGTGAGTAAACTGCTTTCTGCAGATTACTGCAGAGATATTTAGACCAGAGATATTTAGGTTTCTTTGCTTATGTACATACTTGTTTTTCTATTCTTTCATCAGTTTTGCATCAGGACATAATCAGAAAAGAATTGACTTCAGGAAAAAAATTAGACAGGAATTTAATTGTGGGATTTGAATTAATTGATAGAAGCAAGGGAGTTATGAACATAATAATATCAATTAGAAATGGTTATTACTAAAGATACAAACCTAGAAAAAATGCCAGGGTGGCTTTACTGGTCTCCAGTGGCCCAAATCACTTGGTTAATATTCAAGTGACCTAATGGTCATAAATACTACTAATGTAAAATAAACCCAGGCAAATCCAGGGATGCCACTTCACCATGGAATGAGGAAAGCTTAGAAATTTTCTGCTGTCTTTTAACCTCTATTTTATGTAGGCATAATGGCTGTACCTACTAGGAAACAATTATATAAAAAAGACAGAACATAATTTACAGCAGTTTTCTTATGAGCTATTTCATCCATAGAAAGTCTATGCAATAGAATAACTTTATGTAAGCAGTTGTACAGTCCTTGTTTTGGCACAGAAAACTGACTAAGGTAGCATAAGTGACCCCAAAATGTATAACTTCTTTTATTTCAATAGTGAATGGCCCTCAAAGCTTTATGTATCAAAAGCGTGGTACACTGTTGGGACTTGCTAAGTGGTAGATACACCTCTCATCCCAGCTGCTTAAGTACATAAGAAAAGAAGACAGTTTAAATTCATAACTTTGAGCATACTTGAGCTATATAATGAGATCATCATTCAAAATGAAAAAGAACAAAACATAAAACAACAAGGAAAAACACACTAAGAAAGAAATTTAAAAGTAATAGTAGTACCTCACCAGAGGTCCTGAGATGGTATGCTGTTCATGGTTAGCCTAAAACCCTTTACTTTGTCTTACCTTCTTTTTGGTGAGAAAAATTTGCTTGGCCATATAGTTTAGCCAAATAAGAGGCTTTAAATAACTGAGGTATTTAATATTGGACAAAATTTTATAAAACTATAACTGAAAAGTGAACTTTTTATGTATATTTTTAAAAATAATCTTTGGTAATAATAATGTTTATTATCATCATAATCATCATCATCTCTAGTAATTCTAGTGAAGAAATTGGGTATACCACTATAATGATGAATTCATATGATTTAACCTTATGCTATATTCTGCTGTATATAGCAAATTCAAAACATTCTTGTACTGTGTTTTGGTATCTGGTACAAGTTAGAAATAAAATCTTGCATTTCTATTGCAAGTGAGTATTCAGTTCTTTGTGGATTTTGAAATTTTACTCCAGTTGGAGAAAACATGATTCTCAAATGGAACACAGTTGTAATATGAGAGCAAGGGTTATGTATCATCGAGTCACCTTTATTTTCTAAGTCAGCAATGGTTCATTACTTACTGAGACCTTTTTAGAATTATCTAGATGTTGCAAACCATCAAGATATCCACAAAGAAAAAGACTGATAAATGATCTAACTTTTCAGTAAATCAACACAGTGAACTACTACAAGGGAAAAAAAAGAATAAAACAACTATTTTTTCTGTGACATAGTTTAATCCAAAACCAATTATGCTTAAAAGGTGTAACAAGAAAAAACATAAGCACTTACATCTACATGAAATTCAAGTGTTCAATGCATAATGAGACATCAATAAATGATGTTGCACAACAAAACAATGCTTATAGGTAGATGATAGTTTCTAAATAAAGAGAATATTGCAAATAGGACTGAATAAACTTCAGGGATACAGATTTGCTAATTACCTTAAATGTAGTAACAGTACAAAATGTGAATGGATATGTCCAAACTTCACCAAAACTTTAAATGGTGCAATCTAAAACTTAACAATTCAACACACTCCACTTATCTACTAACAAAAATGTTACGATCAATTAGTTTAACATTAAAATATAAATCTGTTTTGTCTTAGAAAACCAGTAAACTCTATACTCATTCAAGTATCTCCAGCTTTACAAATAATGAGTTAGGATTTGCTTATATAGAAAAAAAACAAAGGGAAACAAAAAAATCAAATATCTACTTGATAAGTTATGCAATGACAAAAGACTCATCCTGGGCGAGAGAATCTCTATCCAGGAGTCCTTGTCTATGTAGTCATAACTATAATGGTAAAAGCTTGGGAAACAAGAAAAGTTCAAAACATATTGATAGCAGTTCTTGTAGAACAGACCCTAAGTCACAGACTTATGTATGACCCAAGAATTTCTAAATTACTCCTTCTTATTCAAGTACAGCCATAAGCAATTGGAATGCTTCCCCTTTGAGAGTTGGAATATAGTACAACATCCCTCACCAATATTGATGGTATACACATTAATGGCATACACTCTGTTTACCTGATATTTTGTTTTAATGGTATTGGGACTGGAGTCAGAGTCTCATATAATCTAGATAAGTGATTGCCTATTAAGCTATATTCAAATCCTCATACTCCCCTGCTTTCTGAAATTTAAATTGTTCTTTTCTTGTACTTTTTTAAAATGACTGTTCTAAATAAGATATGTCTGATCCTATTTGAGGACTTATAAACAAAAAGGCAATTATCAGCTGTCCACTTGAAGAACTAAAACTTAACTTTTTTAAAGGCAGAAAACTTGAACTTTCATCTTAAACTTAACAAATTTGAAGGTAGAAAAACCCTAAAGGCTTTTAATGTCTTAAAACATGAAATAGGTCAACTATGCTTCCTATTTAGGTCTGACCAGACCAATTTGCCTATCAATTCCGACATACAGGTAACATTACTTTGGGAGAGATTCAGGAGAAAATTATTTTTCCTGTTAAGTATTTTCTAGGAAAAGGGGACAAAAATTATGCTACCTACATGCACATCACAAAGATATTCATATAAAAGCCTATAATTTGTCTAAGAATACTTACACATAATTGACAACTATGATTAATCATATTTTGAACTGCTCTCTGACCTCTTGTTACTCTCTTTAAATCAAAAATTTTGAGAAGACCCCCACACCAAAGATCTTGGACCTTACTTCCAATAAAGCTGAAAGCAGAATTCTTTTCCCAATCATAAGAAAGATTTAACAACAAAGAAGAATAGAAGCCATTTCACAAATCAGGCAAGTATATAAAAACAAATTTATAGGCAGGATAGTTTGAAATGCTGGAGACCTTGGCTATCAAATATAGTCAAGAATTCATGACAATTGAAGTATCTGACACTTGCAACAGATCCTAGATCCTAGATCCTAGGTCTTCCCCACTGTGAATTCTTTTATATACTGTAAGGGAAGTTTTCCTACTTAAAAGTTTCCAATACTAGTCAAACCTATGGAGTTTTCTTGTAGTAGGGCATTGCTTGCCTGAAATGACTATAAATTGGTTGGTCAAAATGGTCCCACAACTTTTACATTCAGGAGTCTTTCCTTCACTGTGAAAGTTTGTGTTCTAACCCAGTGTATTTTTAGCCTTGGAGGCCTTCCCATATTCCTTACACTTTTGTTGTTTATGTAATATATGGTATAATGTCTTATGCAATGTTGTATTTTCAAGAAAGCTGTCATTGTTGATGAAACACATCTCATCTATCCTGAATTTATACCCTGTTCCAGTGCAAAATCCCTGCCCCCATGCTCAGTGCTTTTGTTTGGCATGTCAGGGTTTTGAGAGGCCCAATGATGGCTAAGCTCACTACAAATCAAGGCCTTTTCTGGGCCTGGCAATCCACCACTTGTTACAGATGAAGGCTTGTCCCCTTCCTTCTCTACTATTCAATTCGGCATCGTTTTGCTACCAAAATGAATCAGAACTTTCTCCATATGACTTTAATGTATTTGCAGCTGCCTCTCAATGTATTCCCTGCTGAACCTTCAGGGGAAATGACTCTTTCATGATTGCCTCTAAGATGTAACTTACAGTGGCAAGGATTTTTATGAAGAAGCCTTCCCTTTGGCACTGGTACGGAAGTGTCCTGCTCAGGTGGTTCATCTGCAAATGGGATTTAATTTTAAGAGGGTAATATGTAAGAAGACTTACTTGCTGCAAACTGTGAAAATAAGATGTACAGATGAGATTTCCTTTTAAATGTGCTTGGATTATTCACACAAACATTCCTTACAATAGTATGCTGATGTAAAGTTTAAGGTAGTATTGTATAATCAGACTTCGAATCAAGCAGGGAGCAGTTGGTCAGAAATTCTGCAGGCTTCCTCTTAGCCATCCTCTCACATGAGGGTGCCTTCAGGTGCAAGCTCTATTGGGTGTTCATAGAGTAATGCTTCTTCTTCAATAGTCCAAGAAAGTGACACTGGTGTAATTTCTAAAAAAGTTCCTGAGAACATTGGCTAACAAATAGCAGTGACAGTTGTTCATGTTTAAACTCAGAAAATATGCTGGAAATTCGAGTGTCTCTGGAGCCAGAATCACACAGTGGCAAGTATCAAAAAGTCCCTTTGCAGTTGAGAATCTTTAAGGAAAGGCTTGGGGCACTGTGTCTTGGGAGCACAATCCTGGAGCTACCTCAAAAGTTCCAATTTTTGTATTGTTGCAGTGCGTGTTAGCTTTGTTCTATTTGAGCGCATAGCTTCAGGTGACATATAAACATAAAACATAACATATCAGAGTCTGCCTTCAGTTTGGCTCATATTGGAGCTGTTTTGTGGCTGGCTTCTTAACACATTTTGCATGCATTATATTTTTATAAGTCATACAAAATGGTTACACAAAATGGTTGCACTTATGTTTCTAGCACAAACATTTTGTACACAATATTCAAAAGTATACTGAACTCTATTTCAATTAATTATATTTTCACCATTTCAGGCTTGATATTTTATTACAGTAACTTTCTATTGGATTTACTATTTTTATTTTCATTTTTGCCTTACTACAAGGGGTGTTTTATTTTTCACCAATCATACAAATAAATTTCTATAATAGTCCTGAGAAAACCTGTGAAATTTGGTGGTATCAATAGAGGGGGCCAGTAGCATCAACATGAAGTGGCAAAGTTCATAGTAAAGTTGTGGCTTACATCTTTTTGGCAGGTGGCTCTTACTCTACATCATGAGTGGGACAGTGGAGATTGCAGGGTGACTGTGGTGATACCTTCCAGTTGATCACATTTGTGACTTTTTAACTTTTTAAAAAATAATTGATATTTTCTCATTTATACCATTTATATTACCTTATTATTTTGCTGCTATTCAGCATTCAATTTTTTATTATAATTATTGTAGAAATTAATGATTGTCACCATCATATAAAATGGTAAAATACTATTTTTGTATAGGTTAATAATTACATGTGTTTATATGTAGATATTATATATCTTAATATATGGTGTTTTAGTCACATCTAATTTCCTTCCTAGCTTCTCCTCTTCCTGAGTGGAAATTTCTGTTTCTTTTGGAGACTCGGTTGTATCATGTGATGTTGTTCTAGAAACTGTCTTGTGAGGCAGGCAGGTCAGAGGATGTTTTGCTGAGAACAAACATGTGTTTTTCTAGAAAAACGGCATGTGGTGTTTTCCTGAAGCAAAGACTTGAGAAGACATGTGATGTTTGGAAAGTGTCTAAGTACAACCCAACAGAGAGTGGACAAATCTCTAGCATAGATTCACATTGCTGCCTTCTTAGATGATCATTTATCATGACTTCATAGAGATAAATGTACCAAAGAATTTCTGATATTCTGGTGGCTTCTTGACACCTCCACAAACTTGGGCTGATTGAAAGAGCCTTGGGCTGATTGAAAGAGCCTTGAGGAAGTTTCTTCTGGATTGAACTGCTGTTGCTGATTTGTAAGTCGTGTTGTGAGTGGATCAAGCTATCACTGCTGAGTAGTGTGAATTGAACTGCTGATATTCTGACAATGACTATTGGAATCTCCCCAAAGATCTATTTCTAAACAGGTCCACATCCAAACTAGGAAGAATAGGCAGACATGAATGGGAGGCTAAAGATGCTAACAGGAAGGATGGGAAAGTCCTTTGTATGTGGATTCTTATTAAATTGTTTCTTCTAAGAGAAGACAGTCTGAGACTGCAAAGCTTATTCATTCATTTGTTTACTGCTCTAGAGGTGGTAGGACATGGGAGAATAGAGATGATAAGGCACGTTAAAAATTCAAATAGCTAGCATTACTTACAGTATGAGACAATTTATACTTAGGGTTTAAAAGTGTCAGATGAGTAAAGAATACAATCATATGGACAAATACATGTGCTTGGCAAGCCTTACAAAGAAAAACATATTTTTTGTTTATTGGATTTTTTGTTTCATTTCATTTTGTTTTTCCTTTCATTGATCTATCTACAAATAACAATAGCCAGCTGTAATGAATACTCTGAAGTAAATTGACTTCTATCCATTAGATCTAGGAGAGGAACAAAAGCATAATTCAAGCACAATTCTGTATTTTTTTAAATAAATAAACTGAGGTAACAGGACCCTTGTCTGGGTTTCTTGGAGTCTTTTCACAACCACTTAGCACGCTCATATGCCTCCACTCTTTGACCAGTTTCCCACATTATGGCCTGTTTTAATTTCATTGTGTTTGCTTTGTGGCTTTATGGCATAATTTCAAATTAAATGACATGATGCATAATATTTGCTGAAGATTTCTTTAGCTATGGGGAATCTTTTTTTTTTCTTCTACATGTAGTACAGATTTTTTTCAAGTTGTCTCAAGGATGCCATAAGTGTACTAAAAGAGACTTCACAGCCTGAAATCACTTTGAATAATATGGAAATTTTAAGAAATTTATTCTGTAAATACAAGAACATTAGAAAATTAACATATTCGAGTTACTTCTTCATTTAGCATTTTAAATGTTTTTTTTTTAAGTTTCACTGGAGAGGGCTTTTTCTTCACCTGAATTTAAAAAAAAAAAAGGACATAACTGCTCCAAGGTATAAGTTAACGGTGTTTATTGTAGATATAAAGGGGAGAAATGTCAGAGATATTTGGAAAGGTTCAGACTGACTTGGCTGGCAGACTGAACTGGGACATGAGAGGAGAGCCAGGAAGGATGTAAGATAGAGTAGTAAGAGAAGAAGAGATGGGGGGGGTGGCTAAGAGACCAATAGCATCAAGAGACCAGGAGATCATGTGGTTATATAGGAATCAGAAAAGATGGGGAAAGGAAAGTAAATCTCAGAGTCTGGAAAGGTTCATGTTTGCGGGACAAGATGAGAAGTGCTAAGAGGAACTAGGACTCTGTAATTGGTACTTTGGTATGCTGAGAGAGCCTAGTGGTCAGTGTCTGCCTTAGTATTAATATACACCTCATCATCACCTTCATTAAATTTATTCCTAGATTTTCTTTGTGGTTATGATGAATGAAATTCTCTGATTTTTTTCCCACTGAGTTCATATCTCTTCTGGAAAAAAATCTACTGGTTCTGTATTGATAATGAATTTTGCTCCTTTGTTTTGGTTTTCGATTCTAAAAGCCTTTGGTGACATTTTTCTGGCTTTTCTTGTGATAGAATAATGAATCAAATCCATTATAAGCTAACTTCTTCATTTTCTTTTTGTAACCAATGTATTAAATTTCATTTTGCCTAAATACTGACTAATTATTAGTACTTCATTTAATACAAATTTTAAAAACAGACATTTTTCTGATGTTTCTAATCTTAAAGTAAGTCACTTTACTCTTACTTTCATTATCAAATTCAGTATGACATTAAGTATAATTCTTATATAAACAAACATTATTATGTTGAGGTATAATCCTTCTTTCCATAACTATCTACAGCTATTTTTATAGTTTTGAAGCATAGTTTTCATAAGTTTCACTGAGTGGCCTTGAAATTGCTACATAGTTTATGCTTGTCTGCAATTCATAAACTTTCTACCTCTACTTTAAAATTTTTCTGACTCTCACCCATTTGGCTAATAGCCATATCACAACACAAAATGCATTTTATACAACTTTGAAAGTTCAAATAGAATTTCACAGTCTCAACATTGTGCAAAAGTCCAAAGTGTCCTCTGAGACTCAATGTAATTTCTAAATCATAATATATATATATATATATATATATATATATATATATATATATATAACCAACCAACCAACCAAAAAAAAAAAAAAAAAAAAAAAAAAAACCTAACAGCACAAAATCCAAATTGCATACTTTCAAAATAAAAGGACACCAAATATTTATTCTAATTTCAAAAAGGGGACTATGGCTATATCATAAGAAAATTCTGGGTAAAAGCAAGCATGCCACCCAGCAGAGCAAATCCCAAATCCTGTAATTCTATGTTTGGTGCTAATAGGAGTCAATCTAGCTTTGCTCCCTGGATTACGTTTCTTTGTTAGGCTGTTTCTTTTTCTGGTATACAGCTCTCCTTGGCAGATGTCTCAAAGCTTTGGCACATTCAGTATCTTAAGATTGCCACCACAACATAAGCTTTATGTTTATAACTTCAAAAATGACCTCTTGGATACATTTTTTATCTCCGGGCCCTTATGAATGGATTCCTCTGTCATATATGGTCTAGCCACAGAGGGTCTTTGACCAAGCAGAGAAATAACTCATAATCTGTTGCTTTTGTTTATTTTATACTTGCAAAGCAAATATCATATTGGTGGACAGTGACAAGTTAAGCTGCCAGTGTGTATAGACCTTGGCCTCCCTAAAATACATCAGTCCATTACTCTCTTGGAATAGAAAAACACTGGATCTTTTCCCACTTTGGAAGCTTACCAGGGTAAGATTTTTTTCTGGGTTTTCTCTTTGTTCAGGTACAGAGTAGATCTTTCTTTACTGTCATTAATATTCTTAACAGTTACACTCTCCTTTGTAGCATATTCCCTGGCTGTAACATTAAGATTTCTAGTCTTACCTTCAAACTATACATTTTGTAGCTTATCCTGTTTGTTAAATCAGCAATAACCAACTCAAAGACTCAATGTAATGATGCCTTGAAATTTCCTCTGCCAAACAAATCAGTTCTTTATTTTTTAATGTAGCCTCAAGAAAGTTCTCAAGGACAGAAGGCCACCAGAGTTTTGGCCAAAATGCCATAAGAATGGTCTCTACAATGTAAATATTGTCAACCTCTGAATCCTCATGAGCCAGGCCTTTATGGTCAATATTGTTCTCATCACTACTGTGTTACTGGATCCCCCTAAAATGGCCTATAATTCACTCCTTATAGGATTCTGATTCAAGGTTCCAAAATTTCTCTAAAACCAAGAAGGTCAGTTTTTTTCATAGCAATATCTCACTCTCTGTTACAAACTGTTGTATTATTTTTCTGTTGTTGTGAGAAGATACCGTAGCTTGATCAACTTATAGAAGAAATAATTTATTGAATTTATAGTTTCAGGGGGAGAATCCATAATGGTGGCAGTGGAGGTTATTTCATGACAGTAGATGCAAGATTGGGAAGCTGGCAGATCACCTTCAACTATAAACATGAAGCAGAGAGAAGGAAAGAACTGCAAGTGGGCAAGTCTATAAACTCCAATCCTGTCCCCAGTGATACATTTCCTCTGTGAAGGCTATAATTCCTGAAGGTTCCACAAATTTCACAAAGAACACCACTAACTGGAAAGCAAGCATTCATATACTTTAGCCTGTGCTGGGTGTTTTTACTTAAGCCATCATATTTTCTTATTTTTTATTGGATATTTCATTTATTTATATTTCACATATCATCTCCTCCCCCTCCAAGAAGTCCCCTATCCCACCCCATTTTCTCCCTTTTGCTTTTAAACCATTTTAATTACATGCAAGTATTAAGGTCAGTTTTAGGATGATGAACTAGCAATGCAATAGATGCAAATAGTCAAGCAACAAACAAGACAATAAACACAAATAGTCAAAGAACAAGCAAGGCAATAAACAAAGTTTTGTGATCTCTCTCATGATCACTGTTTCTAAGGGTTTATCAGGATGACCAAAATATCTAAGCCTGTCCTAGCCCAAAGTCATTTTCATGCCTCTAGCTTAAAATTAAGATTCCTGTCTGAAATTACTTCTTTGTTCTATCCTAAGATTTAGATTCCTGCCTGAAATTATTTCTTTATACTAGCCTAATGTCAGACTCCTGACTTTCAAACATTTTTCTACCAAATTTCCCTTCTGCGATCTTCATTCTACCTTTCTCAAAAGCACAATATTATCAGGTTTCGAAAAGACCAGAGTAAATTTAAAGTTATATATCCTTATAATTTTCATAGTATTTAGATACTAAAGTTATAATTTTCTCATCTTCATAATTACTCATAACTATCTTACTTATAAATATGTATATAGATAATATTTGGTCTTATGGATTTATGAAATTTAAATTATCATCTGTGTTTGTGGATAATTTAATAATACCTTGGTTTAAGACAAAAACTCAAATAAAAAATAATTTGGGTTATCTTACAACCTTGTATCTTCTTTCTTTCAATGCATTTTGGCCAAGTTTCATTTTGTCCTTACACAATGATTGTATCATTTACCATTGATTAGAATGTTTCTTTACATCTGGTATATCAGTTACATTATACTGATAGTATTGGAAAAATCAAAAGTGAAAGAAAATCATTCAATTGTCTAGATAATGAATTACAGTGGTTACAGTGTTTAATTAGAAGAATGTGAATTAAACACTATCAGAGAGAATGATTAGTACAGTTTTCAAATAAAAACTCTATTTTGCCTTTTATTGGGAAAAATAATGATGCATATATTATAAAAGAAGTTTCTATGTATGAAATTTTCATATCATCTCTGTGAGAATCAGCTTCATGTCCTTATAAACATCTTTGTCATGGAGAATATGAAATCTTTAAGTAAGTTGTATGATAGTAAACTTGTACAAAAAAGGTTTTTCCTTATGCTTGCATAATTAGCATATTAAAATGTGCTTTAGACATATGAAAATAGCTTAGTCAGGAATCCCACTACACCTAGGATTGCGCCTGATAACTGGAATGAAGTGACATGATTCACTCATAATAACCAGACAAGGTCCACTAACCTCATGATGCCCAATGGGCAGATAAGCAGGGACAATGCTCTGCTCTGCCCATCTGGAGACACTAACTTGATCTACCCTGTAGCTGGAGAGTGTCCCCAAAGGATATTGACTCTCAAATCACAGACTAATATTAGACACTGGGCTTGACCTACAACTAAGGTATGTTTCACAGATGAACAGCCTTGGGGTGGTAGCCTTAGGACCATAGTTAGAAAATTTGAGTGTAAACTTTATGTGAGAACCCTCAGCACAGTAAAGTATAACTTTTGTTATACAAACTATGAATCTACCTTCCTGCTTGTTAGCACATTTTTTTTTTTACAGCAGTCCTATGGGACAGGTTTTGGCAAATAATCTTAAACTCTGAAAAAGCTGAATTCAACAACTCAGTTCCACAATTACTGCTTTAAGGACCATGCTTTCTCAACACCACTTGATACCACATAAATCTGTCAAGAAATAATCTATCAGTAGTTGATTGGTAAATCTAATCTAAATTTTGTGTTAAGTTTTGTGAATTCCAAACTGCCCCAAAATAAGTAGTTGAGAATTTTTATTAAAATCTGAAAAAAAAAATACAACCTCGAAAATGTTTCAATACAATACATTTGGCATACACCTCAGCAGTATGTTCTTTTGTTAAATTTCTCTTTTCTTTCCCAAAAGGGTACATTTCATTCTTTCTTAATTTGTTCTTCTCATCATCCTGCTCAGTGACAGTTATTTATCCCATTGCTACCTGGGGAATCATGAATAGCTACACTAACATAAATATTCCTTAAAAGGTGTACCATTATCATTTCTTTCTCTTTCTCTCTCTACTCCCCTTCCTCCCTCTGAGTATATTGTATGTATGTGTGAGCACCTATGTGTTAAATGGTGCAAGCTTGTGGATATACATGTGAAGGCCTAAGATCAACATTGGGTATTGTTTTCTTCTCCTCTCCTTATTTTTTGAAATTGTGCTGTCCACTTATGTTGGAGTTCACCATCTGTCTAGACTGGCTGGCCAGCAACCTTTTTTTCTCAGTAGTGGGCTTACAAACACACCCCACCCTGTCTACTTTTTAAAAAAAAATTGTTTATTATAACATGGGTTTTGGAGATTCTGAATTTAAGTCAACATGCTTGTAAATTAACCACTTTATCCATTGAGACTTTACCCCAGCTCTTAAACTTTTAATTGGTAGAGATTAAGTTTTATGGAAAAGTTCTTACGTATGCTGAGAGTAGTTGATAGATGATTTTTCTGAGTCTTAAATAAGAACAAATAATATCTGAGAGACCTGTTAAAAATACAGAGCTCAAATACTAGTTTGAATATTGCAATGTAACAATTTTATGTGGCATTTAGGCATCCATATTTTTTTAAGTTGCCTGAGATGAACAGAACTCAGGTAAACTTCTGCCTACATTTGTTTTATTTTTGAAAAGTGTTGATTAAATGACAGGAAAATTTCTCATAAATTTTGGAGGTTAAATGTCTAATATAATTTTTTAGTAGATTGGACTTCTCCTGCTGCCTCTCTCCCTCACTAGCAGATAAAGACTTTCTATCTGTGCCCTCTTATAGATATTTTTTTGTAGGTATACACTACTGCTATATCTTTAATGTTCTTCAAATTCCTTTTTATAGAAAGATATAGTCAGATGAATTGGGGCACTCTGATGGTCTCATGCATTTAAATCTATTTTGGGCATTGTTAGTTGAAATTTAGGTGGTATGGCCTTTCTGGAGGAATTATGTCACTGTGGGATAGTTTTAGGAGTAAAAGTATACGTATTTCTACTTTGCTTTCATGTTTCCTACTGGCCATTGTAAATGTTAGCTCTCAACTTAATGTGCCTGCCATCATACCTGCCTCTGATTTTATACTTCTTGCTCCACCTTGATAGACATTTCACCTCTGCCCTAGAGCTATAAGACAAAATAAACTCCTCCTGCTTAAGTTCCATTTGCCCATGGTATATACCAATGAAGTGAGAAAGTAATTAATATAGTACACTATGAGAACTTTATGATAAATTAATCATATATTAAAACATCTCATCTCTAAGAACAGTCAGATTCTGAGATACAAAAGGGTATAAAATTAACATACTAATTTTTCAATGAAAGGATGCAATTAATTCACCCATTGATACTTGGTTAATCACTGTTTGTCTTCTGTGTCTTGATTTTGATATAACTTTAAGGAATCCTCCCTTCCAGAGTACTCAAGTATATTCATACATTGTTGAATCTAATAGCCACACTGTAAATGACATGTTTAGTTTCAATGTTTACATGTGGTAAGGTCTTAAGAGTATTATAAAATATAAAATATATAATAGGTGAATTAAACAATGTATTTTTAAAAATACAATGGCACTCATAAGATAGATCTTCTATATTATTCTTCCTAGGCAGATGTCTTTGAACTATGTGAATATAATGTCAATATTGATAGTAGTAAAACATGTGTCATATACTTGGATAATACATGTGAGTTATTATTCTATGAATTTTACTTCTTATTTCATCTTAAGACTTACTATTCAAATTAGCATTAGCATTAGCATTTTAAATGATTAAATATTTATGGAAAAATGACAACTAGTAAGAAAAACACAACACAAATACTTGTACAGTGTTTGTGAGTTATGGTATTAATTAGTGCTAGAGTTTGTTTTCACAAAAGAAATGACATAATATGGCATGGTAAAGCATAATCTTAGCCTGTTTATTTAATAGGTGTTTGGATTGATGTCCAGATAATAAATCACAAATGAGGATCTAAACATCCTGAAATGGCTCAACGGCTCAACTTGGGTATACTGCTGTAAATCTTAGTATATTTCTAATTTCTCTCATTTATTGAAATGAAGATTTTAAAATAGATAAAAATAAATAGAAACTACTAGAGGAAATGTCGTGACATTCAATTGTAGGACTTCAACTTATACAAGTAATGACCTTTAGACTAGGACAGCAATAGCATAGGCAATAACAACAACTGACAAGTAGGATATTATAAAACTGAAAGCTTCTATATAGCAAACAATCAATCAAATAGACAAACTGTCAAGCAAGTGAAGATGTGTCCCATACAATGAGAAAAATCCTTGCAAAGTATTTATCAGATTGAGGATTAGTATTTAGAATACACATAACACAATCACACAAACCCAAAATATTTAGAAGACAAGCAACCCAATAAAAAGTAGGCTATGGAGTCAAGTATATAACATATATTTTATTACTATCAATATTGACATTATATTTACTTAATTTTAAGACATTAGCCTAGGAGGAATAATATAGATTTATCTTATGAATGTCAGTTAAGTTTTAAAAACACATTGCTTAATTCACCTATTATACATTGTTTAATTTACCTATTATATATTTTATAATTTATAATACTCTTAAGACTTTAGCACATATAATAATTTATAGCTTCTAGAAGAATAGGAGTCAGGTTTCTTTAAGGATATGGAACCTGCTATATTGAACATGCTTCAGTGGATCCTCCCATATTCAAGATTATATTGACAGCATAAACTGGAATTCATATTCTATAAAGGACAAAAATGAATACAAAAACTTGAAGGTAATCAGAAGACAGGAGGTAAATAATAAATCTGAGGGAAATTACTGGGAGTGAGAAATAGGATTAAATTACATTGCATGCATGTATGAAATTCCCAGTTTAAATGCTAAATTTAGCTTCCAGTCTGGGCCTGAGCACTGGAAGACCCTGGGTGGCAGTTCTGCCCCCTATCTCACAGAACCCAGAGGAAGCAGGCCTCTCAGGAGCTCTAACCACAGCAGTATCTTTAGTAAGGGGACAGCAACACCATCCCCAAACATGGAGTAACTGGGACCCACTAGGCCCCAGGAAGTCACTCCTGGTCTGGAGCACTGGTTCCTTCCTGTCTGTGCCAGAGCACTGAGCAGATCTTGGGCCCCAGTTCTAACCCCAGTAGTAACACCCACCCGACACAGTTATGATACATCCAAGATAATAGGAAAGACAGGCTCCAGTCAGACACAGGGCAGGTAGCACTAAGGAGATACAGATGGCAAAAGGCAAGTGCAAGAACATAAGCATCAGTAACACAGGCTACTTGGCATCATTAGAACCTAGTTCTCTCACCCAATAGAGTCCTGAATTTTCCATACCACTATGAAAGCAAGATTCAGATTTAAAATCACTTCTAATGATGATGATAGAGGAGCTTAAGAAGGACATAAATAATACTGTCAAAAATTTGAGGAGAACACAGGTAAATAGGTAGAAGTCCTTAAAGAGGAAACACACAAATCCCTTAAAGAATTACAAGACAACACAACCAAACAGGTGAAGGAATTGAACAAAACCATTCAGGACATAAAAATGGAAGTAGAAACAATCAAGAGATCACAAAGGGAGACTACACTGGAGATAGAAAACCTAGAAAAGAAATCAGGAGTCATAGATGCAAGCATCACCAGCAGAAAACAAAAGATAGAAAAGAGAATCTCAGATACAGAAGATACCATAGAAAATATTGACACAACTGTCAAAGATAGTGCAAAATGCAAAAAGTTCTTAACACAAAACATCCAGGAAATCCAGGACACAATGAGAAGACCAAACTTAAGGATAATAGGTATAGATGAGAGTGACGATTCCCAACTTAAAGGGCCAATAAATATCTTCAACAAAATTATAGAAAAAAACTTCCCTAACCTAAAAGAAAGAGATGCCCATAAACATGCATGAAGCCTATAGAACGCCAAATAGACTAGACCAGAAAAGAAATACCTCTCATCACATAATAATCAAAACACCAAGTGCACAAAACAAAGAAAGAATATTAAATGCAGTAAGGGAAAAAGGCCAAGTAACATATAAAGGCAGACCTATCAGAATTATACCAGACTTCTCACCAGATACTATAAAAGCTAGAAGATGCTGGACAGATGTCATACAGACCCTAAGAGAACACAAATGCCAGCCCAGGCTACTATACCCAGCAAAACTCTCAATTACCATAGATGGAGAAACCATGATATTCCATGACAAAACCAAATTTACACAATATCTTTCCACAAACTCAGCATTACAAAGAGTAATATCGGGAAAGCTCCAATACAAAAAGAGAAATCATACCCTAGAAAGAGCAAGAAAGTAATCCTCTTACAACAAATCCAAAAGAAGTTATCCGCACAAAGATAACTCCACCTCTAATAACAAAAATAACAGGAAGCAATAATCACTGTTCCTTAATATCTCTTAACATCAATGGACTCAATTCCCAAATTAGAAGACATAGGCTAATTGACTGGATACATAAACAGGACCCAGCATTTTGCTGCATACAGGAAATTCACCTCAGGGACAAAGACAGACACTACCTTAGAGTAAAAGGCTAGAAAACAATTTTTCAAGCAAATGGTCCTAAGAAACAAGCCGGAGTACACAAAGGAAGGGACTCATGGCTCTACCCTTATAGGTAGTTGAGGGTGACCTTGCCAGGCATCAGTGGAAGTGGAGGGCCTTGGTGCCTGAAAGGTTGGATTCCTTTAGTGTTGGGGAATTTGAGAGCAGGGAGGCAGGAATGGGAGGATGGTGAGAGCACACCCTCATAGCAACTCCTAGAATTACATGGATTAGGCACGACAGAGGCAGGCCTCCAGAAGACTAGATTCCAGAATTCAAACAAAAAATTATCTTGATACCAAAATTTGTTTTGAGACTTGTATATTGCAGAATGCACAGCCTTGGTGTATCTACTCATCAAGCAACCTGCTTGAACCACTGATGTCCTGGAATTCCAGCTGGATGCAGGGAAGACACAGAGTCAGAGGCTTATCAATTTACTCTTCCCCTTGCTTTTCTTCTAATAGCTCAATGCCCATAATCAGCTTGAAGAAATTAATGAAGATTCGGGGCCCCTATTCCCTGGGCTTGGGGACTGAGATGGTTTATAATTGGCTGTCTTTCTAGGGAAAAGTGGTGGTTTTATTAGAACTGGGAAGATTAGCTAGGATTTATTGCATAGCCATAACCTATTGGTATAAATATGTATAATTGATATTAAGATGAAGTTATAATTTCTTTTTTTAACTGTTTGCATAGGTTTTTTTTCTTTTTTTTTTAATTTATTAGATCTTTCATTTACACTTCAGATGCCATCCCCTTTCCCTATTCCCCCCCCTTAGAAAACCCCTATCCCATACCCCCTTTTCCTTTTTGCATTTATACATTTTTAAAAAAAATGTTAATCATAGGCTTTATAAGTTTGGTATTGTTCAATCAGAGGTGTAACCCACTACCCAACCTAGATATATCAACTATCTTTGACTGGTGGAGATACATGAACATCTGCCTCCCTGTCCCCCCCCTCTATCTCTCTTTCATCACCTAGCTTCTCCTCTCCTTCTTCTTCTCCTCTTCTTACTCCTTTTCTTCCTCTCAGTACTCCTCCCACATTAGCTCCACCTACACATCACCCTTCCTGTTAAAAGGAAACTTTTCTCTCAAAATACAATTAGAGCATAATTATGCCAATTTGTACCAGTGAGGTACAAGATAGTCCTAATACCCAGTCCATCCTTTTGTTGACTAGCCAGCACCTCTGTCATCTATCCTAACTAAAACACTTAGTTCTGAACCTGGCTTTTTCCTTGGCTTTAGGATGAATGTCAGCTGATGACCATCCACTCAAATCTTTTCTCTCAAGGTAAATAGCTATAAGTGTTCAACCCCGTCAGAAATCCAGAATGACTGAGTTAACTATAATTGTGGGAAGCACAAAGCATAGCTTCTAAAACTTAGCCAATTTATAGAGACCTCTGAACACCTGGACACTCGCTCTACTTCAAAACATTGGAGCATCTGTTCTTCTGCCTTCTGGCCCAGGATCATCTGACAGACCTTAGTGCTGCAGAATTATTAAGGGCTGATTACTCTGTCTAGGCAGATATAATCAGTCGACTATTCTGCAAGTGTGTCCTTTTCTGGACAGTAATTTGTCTGTAGAAGGAAAGTGGCAATTCTTGCCTAGTGGCTGTCTCACCACAACTGGAGTAACTCCAAGGATGCTCAATTTCTTCTTAGAATTCAATATAGGAAGCTATCCAAAGCAGACAGGTCTCTAATGAAAATGAACATTAATACTGAAATGTTTGTCATGTCAATTCTAAGGATTTCTGATGTTTTGAAAACCAGCTATCCATGTAAGGTAATCTGGACTGTTGCCTGTTAACTCCACTCAGCTATTTCTAAATAAAACATAGAGAACACCCTTATAATAAACTCCAAGTCATGAATTTGCTATAGTCCCTTAACTCACAGGCTGACCATCTCAAATCAGTTAAAAAAGTTAAAGAAGGACTGGCTCTAAGCTTTGTATTCCTAAATATGTTATACTGGTACAATGCCTATGGGAGTAATAATATTCATCTCACTCTTATATCACTAAGAAGCTCATGCCAATGAAAACCTTAAAATTTGTAAACAAAGTAAATTGGTGCCATTTAAGAATTTATATCTTCATCTTGATATTAATTATACAGATTTCTACTAATAGGTTATGGCTATGCAATAAACCCTAGCTAATCCTCTCTATTCCGACAAAACCACTACTTTTCCCTAGAGAGACAGCCCAACATTTACCACCTTAGTCCCCAAGCCCAGGGAATAGGGGCGCTGACTCATCATTAGCTTCTTCAAGCTGATTATGGGCGTTGAGATATTAGAAGAGGAGTGGGGGGGAGGGGAGAGCAAATTGACAATCCTCTGATGCTGTGTCTTCGCTGCCTCCAGATGGAATTCCCGGACCTCAGAGGTTTGAGCAGGTCTGCCCAGCTTGCTTGTTGAGTAGATACACCAAGGCTGATCATTCTGCAGGCCTCAGACCAGAGGAGGGAAGTTATAATTTCTTAAATGATACAAAATTTACTTTGATTTCAAACTTAAGGTTTCATTGATATGAGCTTCTAATTAATATAAAAGTGAAATTAATATTGTTACTCTCATAGGTATTGTGCCTATATAACATTTAGGAATACAAGGGTTAGCCCAGTCCTTCTTTAACTTTTCTAACTGATTTGAGATGGTTAGCCTGTGAGTTAAGGGCCTATAGCAAATTCATGGCTCTGAGTTTATTGTCAGGGTGTTTTCTGTATTTTATTTTGAAATATCTGAGAGGAGTTAACAGACAATAGTCCAGATTGCCTTACATGGTTATTTGGTCTTCAAAAAGTCAGAAGACCACAGAATTGACGTTACAAATATTTTTCTATTAATGTACATTTTGATTAGAGACCTGTCTGCTCCTGACAGCTTCCTCTCTTGGATTCTAAGAAGAAATTTAGCATCTTTGGAGTTACTCCAGTTGTGGTGAGACAGCCACTAGACAAGAATTGCCTCTTTTCATCTACAGACAAATCACTGTACAGAAAATGACACACTTGAGGAATAGTGGACTATAGTGGACTGATTATATCTGCCATGACAGAGTAATCAGCCCTTAATAATTCTACATCACTAGGTCTGTCAGATGATCCTGGGCCAAAAAGCTGAACATGGGATGCTCCAACTTTTTGTAGTATAGGCAGTGTCCAGGTGTTCAGAGGTCTCTATAATTTGCCAAGTTTTAGAAGCTATGCTTTGTGTTTCCTATAATTTCAGTCAACTCAGTCTTTCTGGATTTCTGACGGGGTTGAAGACCTATAGTCTCGCCTATTTACTTTGAGAGAAAAGATTTGAGAGGATGGTTTTCAGCTGACATTCATTCTAAAGCCAAGAAAAAAGCCAGGTTCAGAACTAAGTCTTTTAGTTAGGAAAGATGACAGAGGTGGCTAGTTAACAAAATGATGGACTGGGTATTAGTTCTATCTTGTACCTTACTGACACAAATTGGTATAGTTATGCTCTAATTGTATTTTGAAAGAAAAGTTTTATTTTAACAGGAAGGGTGATATGTAGGAGGAGCTAAGGTGGGAGGAGTAATGAGAGGAAGAGGAGGAGTAAGGAGAGTAATAGGAGAAGGAGAGGAGGAACTAGGTGATGAGAGAGAGATTGGGGGGGTGGAACATGGAGGTAGATGTTCACATGTCTCTGACAGTCAAAAATAGTTGATATATCTAGGTTGGGTATTGGGTTATACTTCTGATTGTATGGGCATCTTGTTATTGAGCATTACCAAACTTAGAAAGCCTTTGTTTAACATCAAAAAATGTATAAAAGCAAAAAGAGAAGGGGGGATGAGATAGGGGTTTTCTAGAGAGGGAAAATGGGGAAAGGGTATGGCATCTGAAATTTAAATAAAATATTCAATAAAAAATAAATAAATTTTTTAAAAAAGAGAGAACTGGAGGACAGGGGAAAATAAATGCTAAATTTAAAATAATATTAACTGAACGAGTGGGCTAAGAAACTAGATATAAGAGCTCTAAAAAAGAAATATGAATGTCTAGTAAATATTCTCAAAAGTATTTAATATGCTTAGCCATCAGAGGAATACAGAATAAATGACTCTAAGATTCTATTTCACATCATCAAGAGAGAGCAGAAATTCTATTACTGTTGGAGAAAACAGTGACACATCCTAAAGCTTTAAAGGTTGAGTTAAAACTATTTTACTATTGGAGTTTTCTGGATGACCAGTGTTTCTTAAATATGCATGAATTTCATGGTTCCCCACAGATCTTACTTATTCTGATATAAACACCTTACTCCAGTTTAGTTACTTCAGAATTTTGGACCTGAAGCCCAGACATAGATAATTTTAAAAGCTCCCAGGACTTCAGTACACACTTCACTTTTTAACTATTACATTCTTTTACTTTCTTATGAATATTCTTACTTGACAAAATGACTACTAAATAGTCTGAAATAATTTCCAAAATAATGTCTAAAAGAAAGTGCCTGATATTATGCTTGCTTGCTACAGTAATATGCTATTTCAAAACATCTTATTCATTATTATGTTCTGCTTTTAAATAATACTGATTTTTATTTTATTGTATGAGTTCATAAATTATGATTTCTGTAGTAATAGGTGACATTATTTCTCCAGAATAATGAAATAGTCTCATTAGACTTTCACTCAGATAAGCACATATAATGTTTTTTTCCTACAGAATGAACTGAAACCTGTACAAAGAATGTGAGATATTTATAGGTCAGTCTGTCCCATCTTCATGTTATTGATATCTCCAGTAGATAACTAAAGCCCATTTTGATCATTTAGATAGCAAAATATTATTCAGTATTGCATTAGTCCTTCATATAGAAACACCACTCTCTCATATTGGAAATCATTCATAATATTTTTTGCTTCTGTTTCAAAGAATGGAAATCTGGATAATCTTATTTTGAAAAGAACATATCAGAAATGTGCAATGGTTCAGACTAAATAGAGTAAACTCTCCAATATCCAGAGTTCATTTACAACAATATTGCCTCTGCTATACTACTTATTACATTTTCCATGATATTCCAAATGTTGTATTTTCACCTACCTACTGTACTTGTACTGCTGCTTTACTGATAAATCTCATAGCTTCTACTAAATTTCTGAGTTTCTCACACTGTTTCACATATAGAAAATGTACATATTAATGGAATTGAGAGTGGTATTTCTATACATTCATTTAGTTTACACAAATAAAATATAATCCTTTTATTCAGCCCCTATTTATACCCTTACTTACTTATAATAATCACTTTTCTACTTTCAGGTCCATATTCCATGGCTGAGAGAAACATGAAACACTTGTCTAACTCTGATGTATTTTGTCTTAGTTTAAGCATCTTATTTTATTTCCTTTAATTTCAATTTTTTATACAAAGATAATATTGTTATTTACCTTGTAAGACTGTGAAGGACAACTCGAGCAGATCTTCTTTTCCATACACAACTTCAAAGAGTGTCGAAAAACCTTTCATTTGCCCTTTCAAGAGTACAGGTACACATTTACCCAATTGAATACAGTAAAAATAAAGCTTTAAACAACTAATACTGAATCCCAGTCCTTTACCAATTCTGCTAAGTTATTAATTGTCTCATATAATAATAACTTCCATATTCTCCAGGATTATCTGTGGAAACTACTCTTTTATATTAAGGACAGGGCTTCTTAGTTTTTAGAATGAATTAAAATTATTAAAATATTCATTAACATGTAGATGGCTGGTTACTATTTCCAGAGATTTTTATCTAACAGTTCTCAATTGAGGCTTTACAATTTACATGCCTAGCTCTTTTCTAACTAACACAGTTACTTTGGGTCTGGAAATGACACTTCATAAACCTCTAGGTGGGGTGAAATCTCACTACCCTGAAGTTACAAAATACCTGTTATTTTAAATCTCTGTTAAAAGATACTTCATCTGGATTATTTATACTAAAATTGAGGTATACAACAAAATGCCTGAGTCAGTTGAGAAGCAGTTACTATAACTTCTGTTGATGTTAACATTCTGTATAGACCAGTGTCAGGTCATGGTCAAAACAGGCATGGTGAACTTGCCTTGGGAAACTGTGAGGGAAACCCCAGATAAAAAGACAGAAGGCCTTTTACCTCAATCATATTTTGCTTCCTGCATTTTTCTTGGATGTGATTTTGTGTCTCCCATGTCAAATATTTTCATTCAATTTGTAAGATATGCTTAATATTGGTGGACATCAGAACATAGCGATTGAACCCAATCTAGAGGTTAGACATACTGTGTACTGTCCTCACTATACCCTGAATCTGCATTTGGTCTTCTGCCTTTCTTTCATGCTTTCCCAGATACAATCCATAGTATGTTCCAGACAGTTGTGCTTAAACTGATCTGTCCTGAGAAAGTTATGGGAAAAAATTTCTCTATTAAAATTTAGTCTGTTCTTACTGGTATTTATTTACATGTTTTTCTTAATTCAAACAATCTTACTTAGGCCATTGTTTTTCTTCTTACATTTATGTATAAAAATGCACTGAAACTAAAGAAAATTCTCTACAGCATTAGACTGTAGTTCCCCCTATTCAGTAAGGTTGTCAAATTCCAAGTCTTTCATACCTAGGTCAATGGAAGTCAACAGGTGATATCTTTAAATTGGCTAAGTAAGAAGGAGAAAAATGATATGAAGAACACTATGAGAACAGAGGAATGAACAGTGAGCCTGAAATTGGAAAAGAGTAAACTGAAAATAGTACAACTTAAGACACGACATAATACAGATGGTAAAGTTACACCTTTGGGTAAGACAAAGATGCTAAATCAAATCCAGCAGAAATGAGGTCTTCACAAATGAAAACAAAAAGCTAGATTGTTTTTACAGAGTAGTATTCCAGCTGATCAAACTTAAAAAGAAAGAAGCACAGCCAAATAATAAGACAGTAAACTAAATCCAGATGAATGGATATGGATTGTGTTGGATAAGATTAGCATTTGTAGATACAGAGCTCAATGTATTTGTGTGTCTCCCACTCAAATCATTTAAAACCTAGTAACATGCAAGGTAACTATTTGGCTCTACTGATTTCTGAGGGAAAATGCCAGTCAGGGAGCAAAATCAAATATTTTGTCATCCTTAACTTATTTGTTCAGCTGCTTTAATTATTGGTAAAACAAAGATTCTAAATTGTTTTAGACAAGGCAAAGAAGTCAGAGTTTCTGTTTGGATGATTAGATTAATAAGAATGTTAGTGGACTGGCAAATGTTGTCTGTTTTACATGAATTGCAGTTTATGCCAAGCCAAAATAACTTAGAAATGAAGCATTCTTATTATATACCACTAAACCTGTGACTGTTATTGTAATGGGGTAAACATAAAGTAAGTCACAATAATTCGCTGAACTCTAGAAATTTCACTGAACTATAAATGAAATACCCAAAGCCACCCATTTGGTGACCAGGTTTCAACTAGAATTGAAAGTATACATTATCTGTATTTACTAAATTATAGAAATAAAACAACTTCCAAACTAGTGTCTAAAAGAAATGGACTGATATTTTGTTTGTGTGTCTAGGTTTTATTTGTCTGTGTCTTTATTTGTATTTTTAAGACTGGTGCTCATGTAGCATAGGCTGTCCTTAAACTCATTATGTAGTGGATGGTGATTTCGTGCTCTAGATCCTTTTTCCTCTATCTCCCAAATACAGAAACTACAGAGATGTGGCAATATGTCTATTTAATCCTTTTTATTAAATAGACTTTACAAAATAACAGCAATCAGTAATAGAAGTATGTTCATTTATACAGCCATTACTGGTATTTATAAAATACTAACTTCTGACTGGTCAAATATAAGCTACTTTTTTTTTTATTTTGAAATGTACTGTATAAAGAAATCAGCAGTTCTCCAACTTGCAGGTCACTATCCCTTGAGAATTCAATGACTCTTTCACAGGATTTGACTAAGACCATTAAAAAGCCTAGAAACACAGATTTTTACATTATAATACATGTAACAGTACCAAAAATACAATTTTGAAAATAATCTTTTATTTTATGAAGGCCACTATGAGGAATTGAATTAAAGGGTTGCAGCAATAGGATAGTTGAGAACAAGTGATATAAAAGGAAGATAATTTTTCATAGTAATAGACTATTCTCTATCAATATGTATTGAATAAGAAATATTGAATCAAATTAATGATTTAGTCTTCATAAGTATTTAAGTTCATTCCCCAGATATCTGGTGTCAGCTTTCATTCCTTCATTTCCTAAGACACTTTCTTCTCTTCTTTATTAAAATTACACTTTAAAAAATTATATTCCAAGAGTAACTCAGGCTGAATGTGTCTCAAATATAATCTAGCAATACTGAAGAAATGGCAGAGTTAGGCTCTTCTTCTGTTATATTGTTATAAAAATGGTAAAAACAAACAAACATGTAAATGGAAGTTTTGTATGATAAGAACTTCAAACCATTGAAGAAAAAAATTGAAGAAGAAATCAGAAGATAGATTGATTTCCCCTTCTTCATGTGTCAGTAGGATTAACATAGTAAAAATGCTCATCTCACTAAAAGCCATCTAAAGATTCAGTGAAAATCCCATCAAAATCCAAAAAGAAATTCTTCACAGATACTGAAATGACAATTTTAAGGTTCACATGGAAACTTACAAACAGAAGAGCTAAAGCAATCATCAATAATACCATAACTGCTGTAAGTATTACCATCACTGATTTCAAGCTGTATTACAAAGCTATAATAGTAAAAATAGCATGGTATTGGCACAAAACCAGACATGTTGACAACTGGAGTTTTTTGAACACCCACACGTAAATCCACACAACTATGGATACATTGTTTTTTGATAAAGAAACCAGGATTACAGTATAAAAAGACAATATATTCATCAAATGATACTGGTCAACCTGGACAGATGCATATAGAAGAATGCAGATAGATTCATATTATTCATCTTGCACACACCTCAACTCCAAAAGGATCAAAGAACTCAACATAAAACAGATAAACTGAGCAGAAGAGACAGTAGGGAATAGCCCTGACATGCATTGGCATAAAAAAGCTTTTTCTGAACAAAACATCTTTAACATAGGCAGTAAAATTAACAATTAGTAAATAGAACCTTGGCCATATGGGTGGGCGAAGGCACCCAAGGGCATGCCAGCTGCCATGCCATGTCCTATGACCAAAGGACATCCAGATTGCCTGCCAACCACATGGACTACCCACAGCAGGAGCTACTATATTTAAAAAGTATATGGTCGGGAGATAGGAGAGAAAGAGAAGCAGAATGGTTTGACCACTATGAATAGAGGAGCAGATCTGCAGACTTGGGGTAGAGAGAAATAGCCTGTCTGTTATGAGTAACTTGGCATACCACTTGAGGTCATTTTGAGTTCCCAGCATATGTTGCCACTGTGGGCTATGTCTGGGTCTGTGGCCATGCAGCAGCAGTTATCAATGTCTCTTGTTCTTATTACCACTAAATGTCATGGATCTTCCCTGGTCAAGGCTGCCTCCTGGGACCATGTTGATGTCCAAGAACTGTGCAGAGCTCACTCCACCCCTTATGGGCTGCAGCACTTAGGAAAGCAGGCTCTATGATTCACCTGAGCAGTGCTGCAGAGCTAACCTTCATGACTAAGACTCCTGTGAGCCTGCCTTGAAGATGAGAGCATGGAAGAGCTGGCCCTGCCATTAGTCTGCTGTGTGTTGGTGTGAGTGAAGGAGAGATGCCCTACCCACCCCCAACCTTGGCACATGAGGCAGGTTGGAGATCTGTCCTTGCCCATCTCTGGCTGCAGTACTTGGAAGTAGAATCTGCACCTCACTTGGGCAGCACAATAAAGGTTGCTCTGATGGCTAAGGTGCCATTGAACTGGCCCTGAGTGTTTGAGAGATGGAGAACTGGCCCAGCTCCTAGACAGCTGCAATGGCAGTGGCATTGATTGAGCTAAGTGATGAAGTGCTGGAGAGTTTGTTCTGGTGGTATGGGTACAGGAGAGCTGGAAAGGGAATTTACTAACTCAGCTGTCATCCAGGCTCAGATCCAGGGCTTTATGTTGGCCCACCCAAACATATGATCTGCTCAAGTCTGTGAAGGTGCATGTCCTGCAGATACAAAGCTTCAGGATCCCCATGACACAGGGAGGGCAACAACAGGCTATCAGAAAGGAGATCTGTATTGATAATGTAGCAGAATCCAAAGGCCTCAAACCAGATCAGTGACTCATTTCAATGAACATTTTCAGTCAAAGAATTCTGGACAAAAGGATGTACCATAGGAAATACTCCAGCTTCCACAACAAGAATTTTTTTTTATGTTTTTTTCTGCTTTGTTTTTTATTGCAGAGAGAATGTTGCCAGTAGAGAGGGTGGCTACGAAGAGAGGGTAATATGAGCGGCTGAGTGGGATTGGGGTGTATAATGTGACATTCACAAATAATCATTGATAAACAAACAAACAAATAAATAAATTAAGCAATAAATAGAAACTTCAAGAAAATCTGAAGCTCCTGATTGGTAAAGAACACCACCATTTAGGCCAAAAGTCAGTCTACAGAATGTGAAATTGTTTTTATTAAATACACAACTGATTGGGTTAGTATACAAAATATATAAGGATAAAACTAGATATGAGAAAAATCCAATTAAATATGTAGTACAGGTTTAAACAGAAAATACTCAATAGAGAAAACTCAGATGGCTAAGAAACTTTAATGTTTAACATTCTCAAACAAGAGGGAATTGCAAGTCAATTCTACTTTGATATTTCATCTTACACCACCCAGAATAGCTAAGATCAACCAAATAAGTGACAGCCCATGCTGGTGAGGGTATGGAGCACAAGGAAAACTCATACATTGCTGTTAGAAATGGAAACTTGTATAGCCACTGTGGAAATCAGTGTGACTGACTGGACTCAATTCACCTCAAGATGCACATATACCACTCTTAGTCTTACATCCAGAGGACACTTTATACAACTACAGAGAGTCTTCGTCAACCACGGTAATAATTACTTATTTCGTAGTATAAAGAAATTTGGAATAACCTATATGTCTTTCAATGGATGAATGGATAAAGGAAATGGAGTACATTTATTCAATAAAATATTACTCAGCCATTAAAAAGATGGCATTATGAAATTTGCAGAAAAATAGATAGAACTAGAAAGAGTCATCAAGAGTGAGGTATCCCAAAGGTAGAAAGACAAATATAGACAGTATTTACTTCTATATGTAAATTAGCTGTTAAATCAATGGTAAGTGCTGAGGGTTATGCAGGAGGAGTGGCAAATGGATTTAGAAACCATGTAAAGTAGATTACCAGTTAGCACAGCCATGATAGATGCAACTCAGTTGCAACATGAGGTTGACCCTGAGAACCACATGTCCTGAGGAGTTCATTCTATTAAAGAATTCTGTTCTGCTTGCTGCCCTCACATACATCTTAATCTAAGAATTATATGAAAAAATCTAAGGGGACTTCCAGCCTCTCACTAGGCAGTATCTCTGGCACTCAGAATAATAGTGCTTAATCTCTTTCAGGCATTGCTGCTGGAGCAGATTAATGATTTAACCACCACCACCCTTAGAAAGCCTTTGGAAAAATAATGTTAGTGAGGCTAGGTTAAAATGTTTTTGCTACTTGCTCTGATATAGAAAATCTTTGGGAACAATTTGAGGTTCAGAAAGGCACTCTCTTATTAGTTAAGCTAAGGACCTCTTATGGTCAGGGAACAAGAACAATGGCTGACATGACTCTCACTGAGGCTGGACTGGTGATTCAGCTTCCTGATATGATTTAATAAGAATTGCTAATGAGCAGATACTCATTCTGAAGATTAAAAATAGATATTGCTGTTTTTTATATAAAAGTTTAGATTTGTGATTTTTTAAAAGATTTTTATAAGATTACTTTTGAAGATAAATAATAAAATAATTAATACTTTCTTCGTAAAGGCAAATTGCTGCCTGCAGTAAAAGAAACTGAATGAACAAGCTACCTTGCTTACCCCCACTTTTTTAATCTATAACAAGTTGCCTAATTATGAATGTACATGGGTTCTTGGGCATAATTTGTTTGTTTTATATGTACTAGGTAATGTTATTTCTTGTAATGGTATTGGGGAACATACTGGTTTTTCATAGTCATTCACTAGAAGAAAAATAAAAAATAATCACATGGTAATTTTTATATTGCTTGAAAAATTTTACTGTGATAATCTATGGGAGAAAAAATAAAATTATTCTTTCTTTCACCCACCAACTTTATGTATACATGTATATATGCATACATGTATATATGTATATATGTATTCATGTATATATGTATATATACACATGTGCATAGGTGTACATGTGTATATGTGTGCATGTATATATATATATATGTACATATTTTTATGTATATGTGTAGACATATATATGTACATATGGGTACATGGATACATGAATATATGTATATATGTATATAATGTATCTGTAAAATACTTGCAGTCTGCTTGCTAGAGCTCTGCTCTAGCTATTCAATGTGTGAATATACATGTGTCTTGTATGTACGTATGTCTGTATGTATGTATGTATTTGTAAGTGTGAAGTTGGTGGAGCTTATCTTTGCTTCAACTAGTGTGTGTGTGTGTGTGTGTGTGTGTGTGTTTGAATCTCCCCCCCCCATTTTTTTCTTCTAATCACTGGCTTCAGCCCTCATTGGTGACTATCGACACTGATACCCTACAGCTGCCATAGGCAGTGATCCCTATTACCAATGCCACACTTTGCTGCCAATCTCTGTTTACACAGTGGTGTCAAAGATGGCCTTTGACAGATAACCGAGCTATAATTCATAGAACCACAGAAAGTAGTTATAGAGTAGAACGAACAGATAGATATCATTAGGAAAGTAAAGTAGAATGGATATTTACAAATGGGTTGAAGAGTCTGGAATTGGAGGAGAAAATAAGGAGGGGATGGGAAAGGGTGTACTGGGACAGAATATTTTGAAGCACAACTAAAACAAAGGAGCATTTAAGGATAGTATGGAAACCTAATGCAGTAGTAACCCCTAAAATGTATACATATATGAAGGTAGCCTAAATGAAATCACTAATTATGGTGGCAATAGCATCTTAACTCACCATCTCTTTTCAATAAACAAAGCTCCCAGCACCAGGTTTGGGTTATATATAATTCTTGGCCCAATGGACCCCACAGGAATCCTCAAACAGTTCAGGATCTTACCAAGATTTTATATATGTTTCTCTCCATAATCATACAGCAAGGTCCAAATGCTGAAGAAAATATCTACACAACTCATTTAACATGAAGATGTTGAGCTGATGCCTATATAGAACCTTCAAATCTATTTTGTAGTTTTTGTTACAGAAGGTACTCTGTAGCTGTCAAGAGTGACATAAAAACTCAGCCAGTCACAAAACATTTATCTACATTATTGCATTACCTGCAAAATATGCTAGGTCAACAAAGGCAAAAAGCTGCCAGAGTTATGAACCAAAAGCTTACCTAAGGCCCTCTACATAAGAAGGAACCCATACCCAACACTGCTTGGTTGGTCAACAACCATGGACTAGATTGCCCATGGATTTGGTGTAAAAACCAAATAAGATTTTTCTAAAAAATAAAAAAAATGTAGTGGTAAAATAAGTCTTACTGATATTCTGCTATATTCATAGATCAATGCCTTCTTCAGTCATCATCAGGGAAGCTTTCTCCTGCAACAAATACAGATATCCACAGATAGACATTAACCAGAGAGTGAGAGACCATGGAACTCTCAGCCTTAAATTGAATGTCTCCATCAAATGCTTTCTCTCAGAGCTCAGGGAACCCACAATAGAGGAGGTGGAAGGTTCACTAACTCAACATAAGCAAAGTTCTTATAAACTCACAGACACTGAAGTGCCATGCACAAGGTCTGCATGGGTCTCCACTAGGCCTTCGGTATTTATTTATATTATGGCTTCCAGATTAGCATTTTTATGAGATTTCTGAGAGTGTGAGTGAGTGGGTGTCTGATTCTTAAGAGTTCTCTTGGGTCCTTTCCTTTCTTTAGTTTGTTTTGTTCAACTCATATGTGGCATTTTTTAAAAAAAATCTAATTATATGTTAGTTTGTCATATAAAAAATGAATGAATGAATAAAAACCTGAGCAACTAAGGCTGTGGTTCTCAACCTTCCTAATGCTGTGACCCTTTAATATGTTTCCTCATGTTGTAGTTGCCTCCAAACATATAATTATTTTCATTGCTACTTCACAACTGTAATTCTGTTACTGTTATGAATAGTAATATAAATATCTCTGCTATCCTATGATCTTCAGAGTCCCTTGTGAAAAGGTGATTTACCCCCCAAAGAAGTCATGACCATTGCACTAAGGTAAAGGTTAGCATCTGATCTGTCATGTATAACTGCTTGGAGGGGTAAAATCAGTTTTCTCCAATGGAATGAAATTGTGTATATTAAGACAAGCTAAATCAAGGAACTCAATTTTGAGCTTGAAGCACAGCCATGGATGAATGCTGCTTATCGAAAGGCACAGCCCAGAAAAGATGGGTTCTCCAAGGTAAATAAGCACAAAGTGTCTCACAGACATGGCCACAAGCCAATCTGATCTGGACAATTATTCAGTTAAGGTTCTCTCTTCCTAGGCTTCCCTAAATTTCTGTCAAGCTGAGACTTTATGTTACAACACTATGTTTTTATACTTTGGTCAAATTTATATTTCAAAGCAAGTCCTTAAGGAAGATTGGAATCAATCCAAAAAAGTACAAGGGGGAAAGGGATGGGTGATTGGAAATAAGGTACGAGGAAATGGTGATAAAGATAAGAAAAGAAAAACAGGAGAAAAAGCATACAACTAGTCAAATAAGGAAGACATTGGGCTTGGGAGAGAGTTCAGCACACTCTTCTACTATTCCTGTAGAAGACTGAATTCAGTTCCAAGCACCTACATACATGGCTCACAAGTGTTTATAACTCCTGTTCCAAGGTATCTGATGTGTGTTTCTGAACTCTGTGGGCATATGCAACAGAGTGCTCATTCCTGTCCCACATATAACATAATTAAAAGTAAAACAAATATTTTAAAATAAAACAAAGGAGAAAAGAAATCACTGGGTTACAGACTTCATCATCAACCATCTTGAAAATGTCCCCTTAAATAAAGAACTGATTTTATATAGATTTCAATATTAATGTATAATAAAAATTGGTTTAATATTCTGTCCTGTTTTTTTTGCCATGATTTATATAATATAAGGGAAAAATAAGACTACAAAGAGAAATATATCATACATAAATAAAGAAGAGCTAAAATTAGGAAAAAAGTGTTTATTATATTTAAAGCATAAATGTTTTCCTGTAGTTAAAGGAAGTATAATTTCTGTTTTCCAAGGTCATATTGGCCTATGCCCACTCATGATATTTTTTTTAATTTCATATTTGTCTTCATTATTTTATTTTTATCAAGTACTGGCATTAATTGGTACATTCCATTCTACTGACTTGAATATGAAACAGCTCTGATCTTTGCTTCCATTTTTCCCATGCGGTTTTCCCCTTTGTGTTTCGTAAAGAGGGGAGAAAACATAGATTTCTCATTTGAATATTCATCTAATTCAAATATACATGACCATCATCCATTTCCAAGATCTCCTTCTCCCTTATTAAAATGTTTAGGCAACTAATATCTCACTACACTGATAAAACAAAGGTTGACTAACCTGACTTAATGCTTCTAAAATGTATCAGAAGTATGTTGGGTATTCAACTCTCATACTCAATGTCATATCATTTGTAATAGGCCCATTGAAAGTTAAATAAAAAGATCTAACTCGAAAATTCCCCAGAGAAATTTAGCAGTGGGGAACACAAATTAATAATTATATAGGCTTGAAATGTGTTATCACATAAAAAACTTGAGAAGTCAGAGTAGGAAGAATAGAGATGATTATGTGAACTATCTTGTAAAATTGATTGTATTATTGTTTATAAACACTACAGTTTTTTGGTTTTATTTTGCTGACAGCCTCCTGGCCTGGAGCTGTTTGAGATGACACACAAAGTAGGACTATGGTTTGGCTTTAAAGACTGATGGTCTACAGACTTTCTAGCTCTGTAACTATTCTGAAATGCTGATGAAAACTTTTAAAAAGTCATAAAAAATTTTCTTGATCTTTCTGAGGGTAAAAGCTCCTGGCTTTGATGATTGACACCTGTAGCCTAAGAGCAGGGGATTAAGTAATGTGCCCTTTGTTCTATCTCAACAGGAATTGCAGGGCTCTAACTTTCAGCCTGCTAGTAGACTCACAGTAAGAAAAAGGGACACTTTGAAAAGTGATTATAGCATTTATTGTTAAGTTGTAAAAAAATTTCTATGAAAGCTCTCTAAGAAAAAGGGGAAAAGCAGAAAGATCCTAAACAGGTTAAGGGAAAAAAGTTCTCCCATTCTTCTCTTTATTCTCAGTACTCATACATCTTTCAGAATACATGATCACACTGTAAAATTTCATCACAAGTTTACACAAATTCAAATTCTAAATTGAATAAGCAGTTTACAACAGTGAATGTTTACATGCATATCCATTAGGAGTAATTTTCTGACTAAACGTTCATCACCTGTCATAGCTCCACAGGTTCACTGAAAGTTTAACACCATAACTAATGAAGTTTGTAATGAAGTTTTATATAAATCTTCTGTCCTAGCACCTATAATAAATCATTAGTTCCCTTTTTATGACCTTTGGCTAATGATTTTTCAACCTCTCTGTGCTCTTAGTAGTAGAATGTGCTCTGAGTAGTAGAAAATCTGGTTACTATATAGAAGCAACTAACTGGTGACACAATGGGAGACTGGCAGAGTTCTCATTGCAGTTTTGACTCTCAGAAGAGAATTAATAGCATTACCTCTATAAAAGAGCCTAATAAATACTGATATAATTTTAATAATTTTTATAGGATCATCATAAAGAATTAAGAAATCATCTATTTGTCTATATAGCATCACTACAAAAAAAGTATATCTTCGTAGTTCTGCGGCAATCTGCTCAAAAGTGTGGGCTAATACATAGTGATTATTATATATGTTTAATAAAAATATGAAAAGCATATTAATAACAGGAATCTTTCCTAAAATAAGTTTCTTCTGGGCCTTGCCTACCAGAGTTCTATGTAGGTGTTAATCTAAGATGAACATCTCAAGAAGATCACCTGCTAGTGATTAGCTTGTCCTATGGTGTCTCCTGACATTATTTGATACTGTTTTCAATGTTTTATTAAATCTTTAACAATCATGAACAAAAAATATTTAATGGAAATGGTTGAAGAGTAATTTTAATCCAGCAACATGGCTACCCTAGGAAAGGATCACATCCAAAGACCTAGGTCTTTTTGATCTGCCTAGAATGCAGACACATCTTTAACCCCTCTGGATGGAATACAGATAGGCCTTTAGTGGACACCTTTAATCCCAAACAATAATGTGTAATTGAGGGGAAGACAAAGTGACGAATCAGAAAAAGATTTAACAAAATGAGTCAGAGATAGGGTGTTCCCAACTCTCACAAGGACAGGAAAGAGAGACTAAGTAGCAGTGGAGGGACAGTTCATTGAATCCAGTTGTATTCTATGCAGTTCAGTTGAATGTAGTTGAGTTCAGTTGCATTTTTGCAGTTCCATTCAGTTCTGTGCAGTTAATGCCTTCAATACAGTTCAGTTGGTAGGGTTCAGAGCAAGCTTTTCCAAGAAGAACTATTCAGTCACAAGCCAAAATGAGTCAGTTTGAGTCAGGCAGCTTAGAGAGGAGTTTGAACCAGAGCAGCTTATTTAAATCAGAAAGTCAGAGTTCAGAAAGTGCTAGAAAGGGTGAGCATATTCAGTAGTAAGTCTTGCAGGCTGAAATATTCTAGGTCAAGGTTAGCAGACAGAGGCTGGAAGCTAAAGCCTTCAAGGTCCAGATGTACAAAGGATTTTATGGAGGCTAGAAGCTTACAGGCCTAGGAAAGCAATAGTTAGAAAAGCTCTGGACTCAGTCCAAGACAAGTACTCATAAAGCAGAGACAAAGTTCTCATTTCATACCATTATCTGAGGAAATAAAGTGACATTTACAAAAGGTAATTGCTAAGTGTGTTTCTTGAGGAAATTAGTTCAAAAATCTTATGTATACATTTGTCAAATAATTGGTTAATATTAGATTGTTTTGACAGACATCATAAAAACCACAAATAAAAATATAATGAAATATATCTATACTGTCAACTCATTATTTTGAGAGATACAATATTTTAGCACTAGCTAATAAAAAGAAAACAAAATAAATAAGAACCAATGAAAGCAAACAAACTGGGAAGAGCAAAACATGAGAACCACATTAACATGCACACTTATACAAGGCCCTGAAAAGCACCAAATAAAAAAAACCAACTAGAGCTCCCCACAGTCTAAACCACCAGCCTGGAAGCACATAGGGAGGGACCCATGACTTCATCTGTACATGTAGGGGAGGATGGCCTTGTCGGGCATAGGTGGGAGAGGAGATACTTGGTCCCATGAAGGCTGGACACCGAGTAGGGGGAGAGGTGGGGGTACATCTGCATAGAATCAGGAGGAGGGGGAATGGGATAGGATGTTCCTGGGGAGGATGGAGTAAGGGGATAAAATCTGAAATGTAAATACAATAGCCAATTAAAAAAAAACAAAAAAGATTTAAAAAAATTCCAAACAATGAGTTATGATATAAAACATTTTCAAAAATATCGACTTGTTTTGTGTTCATCATTTAAGCTGGGCATAACCTACCTTAAATGTGGTTTGTGTCTGAAGTGAGACTCTGTTGTAGAAAACTTTTTCCTTTGTGAGTTGTCATTTGTAAGTAACTTCTGTCTTACAGTTGGAAGTCCTTGTATACTTCCCCTCTCAGCACTGTGACCCCAATCTGGCTTGTAGAAGTGTCTGTAAATAATATATATTTCATTCCTGTTGTGTCTAGAAGGCACTGGTTCCATGGACTATGCCAATCTTTCAGTCTCTTCTGTAAGGTTTCCTGTGCCCCAAAAGGAAAACATTCCATTTAGTGCTACATGTTCCAAGGTATTTCACTTTCTGCATACTGTCTGACTGTGGGTCCCTGCATTTGTTCTGATCTATTACAGGCAGAAACTTATCTAATGTTGGCTGAGTGAGACAATAAACTCTGGGTATAACATCTTTAAGAGTCATTTTATTACTATGTTCCTTTAGCAGAGCAATAGTATTTGGTTGTCTGTCTGGTCCGTAACCTATAGCTCTGTGGTATAACAGTTGCTTAATAAATGGAACTTCTTGGATTTGATTTCCAACATGATGTAATAATTAAATTAAATTAAATTAAATTAAATTAAATAGGAAGAAAACATGGTGAAGAACAAGTGAGGTAGTAACACATTTATTTGTTTTCTTTAGTCTGGGAATATTGTTTTGTCTTAGTTCCAAAATGATAGCTTGGAGTTGTTTTTTTTTTTTTTTCTTAAAAGGCTATTTACTACTTTACTGTTCCAAATAAATATGTAATATGTGCTATGATTAAAGTTGTTGAATTATCATCACTAATGAGTCCTTACTTTCTGGCTCCCCTCAAGATCAATTCATTGTCCTTTATCTTCTGAAATTTAATTATGATATGCTTTCATGTGAAGTTCTTGAGATTTATCATATTTTTTATTGAATAAATTTTTCTTTGATAATTTAATTCATATATATGTATATATATATTCATATATATACATATATATGTGTATATATGTACATATATACACATATATATATATATGTGTGTGTGTGTGTGTGTGTGTGTATGTATATATAGTGCATTTGGTTTCAGCTCACTCCCTCCACTCTCTTCTTTGTCTCTTTCACAATTCTTCTCTACAAGACCTTTGCCCAGATCCATTTCATTTTGTTTTCTTTTTGGACCCACTTTACTTAAATGTGTTAATTTTATATTGTTGAAAAGTTTTAGACATTAGTTCTTGTTTAGTTGGCCTCTTTTCAATTGCTCTTTTATATTTTGGAATTTTTTATTTTATAAAAAAGAAAGATTTTTCATACAACATATTCAGATTAGAACTTCCTTTTCCCTTCTTCCTTCTCATTTCTCCCTACCTCTACATTCATCTGCATCTACACACTTTGTGTCTCTCCTTAGAAAACAGACACCTAAGATGCAATAATAAAATAAATTAAGATAATTAAAAAACAATTCATATTAAGGAAAATCAACCAAACAAGAAAATGAGTCAAAGAAAAAATACAAGTAAAACATATAAATGAAGATATACACATATTTATACATTCAGAGGATTCTTAAAATTCAAAGCCAGAAACCATAATGTAAATGTAAAGGATTTTTAAGGTAGTAAATAAACAAAACATAACAAAACTATATATATATATATATATATATATATATATATATATATATATATATATATATCCTAAGGTAACATTATGAGGCAAAGTATCTCCTCCTAAAATGTTGTTGTGTTCATTTTTTATGGATCCTACCCTCAAGAGTGGTTGATTTCCCCAGTGAAACTCTGTTGAAAAAAAAAACTAGGTTTTCATTCTCAAGAGGCTATCAATTGGAGATAGCTTCAGAGTTATAAATGAATATGTGCCTCCAATTATCCTTTCAGTTCCAGGACCCCATCTGCTACAGACCCATGCAGACCACTTTGGCTAGCAACTCAATTAGATGAAACCCAATCCTGGTAAAGGAAGCTTAATTTGATGACAAGAGATGTTTAGTTGGCGGATCTGATTCCACTGTCATTTGATGATTTTGTTTACTTTGGCTTCATATAGTTATTTATTATAGGAAACTTCTCCTTTATTAGTTTTCCATACTTCCTATCAAATGACCCTTAATTTTATCTCTATCTCATTTAGTGCCTCCCTCTATCCCATTCTTTTTCTTTCACTTGATCGGTTTGTAGTTGCTCAAAGATATTTTATATTATTTGAGGCTACCGTGAAAAGTATTTTTTAATGATTTCATTTTTACTCAACTTGTTATTTATATCTAGGAGGGCTACTAATTTTTTTGAGTCATGTTAGTATCCAACTACTTTACTGACAGTGTTTATCCATATAAGAGTAACTTATGTATACTATCATATTCCCTGATGGTTGCTTATGTATAATATCATATTATCTACAACTATTTCCACTTCTTTCTTTCTAATTTGTATCCCCCGATCTCCTTCAATTGTCCTACTTCTTCAGTTAAGACTTTGAGTATTATATTGAATAGGTATGGTATTCTTGATTGTAGTGTAATTGCTTTGAGTTTCTCTCTATTTAAGTTGATATTGGCTATAGACTAACTAGAAAACTGTTGAGTTATGCTATGCCCTTTATATTCCTAACCTTTCCAGGACTATTATCATAAAAAGGTATTGGATTTAATTAAAGGCCTTTTCTACATGTAATGCGATGATTATATGGTTTTTGTCTTCATATCTTGTTAAACTGTGGATTAAATTTATCTATTTACCCATGTTGAATCATCCTTATGTTTCTGGGATGAAGCCTACTTGGTCATTGTGGATGATCATTTGATATATTCCTGGATTCATGTTGCAAGTATTAAATTTTTGCATTTATGTTCATAGGGGAAATTGGTTGGCAATTCTTTTTGTTAAATTTTTATGTGATTTGTGTATCAGGGTAGCTATGCCCTTGTAAAATAAATCAGGAAATGTTTCTTCTCCTTTTATTTTGTAAAATAATTTGGGGAATATCATCAGTAATTCATATTTGAGTGTTGCTGGAGTGGGTGGGGAGTCAGAGCCCTAGGTCTGCTCCAGGCACAGGTACAGACTGAAAGGCTAATTTATATTTAAAAGTCTTGTATAATTCTAAGCTAAATCAATGTGACCCTTTTTTTCTGGACAGGGGGAGGGGAGGCAGAGAGGTTGGGAGACTTTTAATGACTGCTTCTATTTCACTAGGGGTTGTAAGTAAATATGGTTATAAATTCACCAAAGTTTAAATTCCTTTTATGAGCTATCTTTCACTTTTGCAGGTGATATATTCTGAGAAAATTGTTAATTTCTTTCAGATTTTGCAGTTTGTTGGAGTATAGGTTTTTACAATGTCTTTATGTGTCTATTAATTTCTTCAGTGTCAGTTTTTCCATCATGACATCTCTAATGAAGATAATTTGTATCTCCCCTATGTTTGGCTATAGGTTTGACAATCTTATTGATTTTCTCAAAGAACCAACTCTTTATTTCATTGATTTGGGAGGGGGTATTATGTTGTTGTTGTTGTTTCTATTTTATTGATTTTGGTTTAAAGTGTGATTATTTCTTGGCATCTATTCCATTTGGTTATTTTTTCTAGAGCTTTATGATATGATGTTAAGTTGCTAATATGTTTCTCAATTTTTGTTTGTAATTTATGGATTCAAATCCTATCCTAAACTTGATTATTTGTCTGCATCTAAGCATTTGGGGCATCATTCTTTATTTTTGTTTTACAGTTTTAAGATATGATATTAACATGCCAATGTATGATCTTCCCCAAATTTTTACGTAGGTATTTAGTAGTAGAAACTTCTTACTCAGTTCCATATTCACTTTTATTCCACATATGTTTGGCTGTATGATGTTTTGTTTATATTCAACCCTAAAAAGTTTAAATTTCCATTTTAATATCAATCTGAGTTTTACATTCAATAGTAAAATTCTCAGTTTATATGAGTTTTTATGCTTTCTGTTGTTTCTGTTTTTGGTATGCATTTTGATGGTTAGATAGATAGTACAGTGTTATTTTAAATTTCTTCTTACTTTTTAAGACGTTTTGTGCCTTAGCATGTGGTCAGTTTTGTAAAATGTTCCATGAAGTGCTGAGAAGATATATTCTTTCCTCTTTCAGTGAAATTTTCTTTAAATATCTGCTCAATCCATTTGGTTTATGATATGTTAGCTCCAGCATTTCTGCGCTTAGAGTTTTTCTGGATAACCTGTTTATTGGTGAGAGTAGGGCACTTAAGTAATCCACTATCTCTCTCTGAGGGTTATATAGACCCTCAGAGATTTATGCTCCAGTAGTGGGTTTTTGTTTGTTTGTTTTTGCTCTTTTGGGTTATTCCTTTCATTTTTTTTGAGCTTGGGAGTCTTTGTGTTTTATGCATAGATGTTAAGAATCAAAATATCCTCTTGGTGGATTATTTCCTTTCATGACTATGTGTCTTCCCCCACATTTTCTGATTAGTTTCATTTTGAAGTCTATTTTTTCAGATATTAAAATTTTTATAAAAGTTGGTATCTTATGTTCATCTGCTTGGAATATCTTTTTCTGTTCTTTTACCCTGATGTGACCTTGGATGCAGAGGGATAGTTATTATTTTCACACTAATTCTGTTAGTCTTTTTATTTGGGCATTAAGACCACTGATGTTGAACTTTATCAAATAGTGTATCCTGATTCTCATTATTTTGTTGTGGTGGTAAAGGATATTTTCCCTCTTCTTTTAATTTGCTTGTCTGGGGTCATTTATTTATTGTGACTGACTCCTTGGGTGTCATTAGTCTCTTCAGGTACAATTTTTTACTTTTAAATATTCTGTTGGGATAGATTTGTATATAAATACTGGTTCATTTTTTTTTTTTATCATGGAATGTCTTATTTTTTCCTTATCTTTTAATTGAATGTTTTACTGTGTATAATAGTCTAGAATGGCATCTATGGTTTCTTAGAGTCTGTAGAATATCTATACAAGCCCTTCTTGTTTTTTGAGTCTCTATTGAGAAGTCAGGTGCAATTATAGTAGGAATTTTAAATTACATTAGCTTTATAAGTTACTTCGCTTTTTTCCTTTATAGCTTTTAATAATTTTTCCTTTTTTTGTACCTTAAGTGTTTTGTTTATTATGAGCAAGGGGACTTTCCTTTCTTGTCTTGTCTAATTTGTGTTTTATATGTCTTTTGTGCTTTGGTAGCCAGCTACTTTTTCAGGTTATAAACATTTTCTTCTATGATTTTGTTTAAAAAAAAACTTTCTGTACTATTGACCTCTTAGTTTCTTCTGCTTCTTTTATTCCTGTTATTCTTAGATTTACTATTTTCATAGTGTTACAGATTTCCTAGATGTTTTGTGCCAGAAATTTTTATATTTAACATTTTTGATCAATATACATATTTCTTCCATTATGTCTTAAACACCTGAATTTCTTTCTTCCATCTCTTGTACTTTGTTTCTGAGTCTTGGCTCTGAGGTTCCTACATTAGTTCCTAAATTTTTCTTTCCAAATTTCTATCAGTTTGTGTTTTCTATAGTGATGCTTTTTCCACTTGCAATCTTGAGCTCCTAATTTTTATTTCATTCCATTATTTCTTATATTTATTTAATGGATTTACTCATTTCTTCCTCAAGGATGTTTAACATAGTCATATAGGAATATAGGCTGTTTTATGATTTTTGTCTTGTGCTTCAGCTATATTAAAATTTTCAGAGTCTACTGTAGTAACATTGCTGCGTTTGGATAGAGACACATTGTCCTAGATATTATTGTGTTTTATATCTGGTATCTGGGCATCTGGGTTTGGGATGATAGTAATTTTATGTGCTGGTAGTTTGTTTTGTCTTTGTTGGGAGGATGTTCTGTTTTATTTTTATTCTGGGGGTTTCATTATGCTCTCTGGTATATAGAAAAACATGATGGGTGTAGATTGCCTGATAGGGGATGCTTCTGAGATCTTGCCAGGTGTGACCACCAGGGCCTGCTATAAGAATCTGCTTAGTGCCCTGGGAATGGAAAATGGGGAACAGAACATAGCCAGTAATCTGCCACAGGCCTGGAGATGAGATGAGGGGTTGGATTTAGACAAGAGGAGAGAAAGTGATTCATATTCTGCGATTTGAAGTTTAAATTTAATCTTCATTGCCAACGTGATTTTGTTTTCTTCTATTAGTAATATTCATCAGACTTATTTGATGATTTAAATTTTTAATTCACAATACACACAAAAAGGGTTTTGAAAGACTATTTAACACAATCTTAAATGACATATTATATGTCTTTCTTTTTGGGCATCAGATATTTGAGAAAATTATCCTCAGTTAATATGTTGGTTCTGTTTTCTATAATAGATTTATTTGGATAAAGAATATGAATTTTTGTGGACCATGACATTTATGAAATATGTCTCCTAAGATTCCTGGGTTCAGCAAAGCTATCTTTTTGTTAAATGTTTTTCCTTCCTTTCTCATATTTTTAAGAGAAAGAGTAGTGAATGTCTCTAATTTCTTTTGGGATATTTCTAAATACTTTACATATTTATATTGTAAGAGTATTTCTTGGAAGAATTTTTATGTCCCCTTTGTTATCAAATAATTCATGGGCATTTCTAGAATAAAGACACAGAGAAAGACTTGGTATTTTAATTAATAAGCTGCCAGCCTAAGCTAGGTAGTTTCTGAGGTATTCTAACCTTCTAAATCTGCCTATTTCCCAGCCATATCATTCTTTACCTTCAATCTGAATCTTGTCTTTATTCACTCTTGTCTGTGTGTGTCCTCAAAGACACTCCTTTGGCAACTGCTCATTGTGACTACTCACAGGTTCTTCATACCTTCTTCTCCTTGTGTTCCTTCTCTATTCACTTCTTCCCTTAGGAGCTCCTGACTCAGATCAGAAGTCCTCTCCAGCTGATTTGCTGATCCGCTCTTTATTAACCAATAAGAAATGCTGAAAAACAAATTTTACATAGTATTCAGACTAGAGATGGTTGACCATGACATCATCTGAACTGCCACTCAATGTCTGGGCATAGAGTCTTGAGTGGAGTGGGGGTTGGGGTAGGGACACAGAGAGGATAAGGACTTCACAGAAAGAACAATGGAGTCAACTAACCTGGATACTTGGGGAATCTCAGCGTATGAATCACTAACTAAACTGCAAGAATGGACTGGGTCTTAGCTTCCTGCACAAATGTCTCAGATGTGCTGGGTGGTCTTCATGTGGGTTCCCCAACACCTGAATTCAATGTTGGCCTGAAGATCCCTTTCCTCTATCTAACTAGGGTGCCTTTTCAGGCCTCAGTGAGCAATGATGCACCTAGTCCTGCAGTCACTGCTATGCTTGGGTGTGGTGATACCCAGTGGTATTTCCATTCAAAGAGGAAAAGGTGAAGGAGAAGTTGGGGATAGAAGATGAAAGAGGGAAGTTCTAGGAGGAGAGCATGGGCTAATATTGGATTGTAAAGTTAATTAATTAATTACAAAACAATTAATCTTATCTTTGAACATTATTTATTTTTTACTTGTGCTACTCACAGAATATGTGCCTGGTTTTATTGACTCCTTTAGTGTTTCTCTCCTTTTTAAAAAAATAAAAAACATGTTAAAAGTTTGAAGTAAATGATGTTATCTAGAATTACTAATGTTGATTTTTATATTCATATTCATTTTATGGAAAATATGATAAGCCATAACTTAAGAATTATTATAAAATCACCTTAGAACATTGAAATAGGATGCCAAAATACTCAAAAGCCCCATTTAAATCCTCATAATACTTTACCTCTCTTACCTGAAGTAAATTTTCAACAAATGGTGCTGGTTCAACTGGGGGACAACATGTATAAGAATGCAAATTGATACATTCTTATCTCCTTGTACTAAGCTCAAGTCCAAGTGGATAAAGGACCGTCACATATAACCAAATACACTGAAACAAATAGAAGAGAAGGTAGGGAAGAACCTCAAATACTTGGGCACAGGGGAAAAGTTCCTGAACAAAACACCAATGGCTTAAGCTCTAAGATCAAGAATTGACAAATGGGACCTCATAAAATTGTGAAGTTTCTGTGGGGAAAAGGACACTGTTAATAGGACAAAAAGGAAACCAACAGATTGGGAAAAGATATTTAACAATCCCACATTTGATAGAGGGCTAATATTCAATATGTACAAAGAACTCAAGAAATTAGACTCCAGACAACCAAATAATCATATTAAAAATGGTGTACAGAGCTAAACAAAGAATCCTCAACTGAGGAAACTCGAATGGCCAAGAAGCACCTAGAGAAATAAATGTTCAATATCCTTAGCCATCAGGGAAATCCAAATTAAAACAACCCTGAGATTCTACCTCACACCAGTCAGAATGGCTAAGATCAAAAACTCAGGTAATATCAGCTGCTGGCAAGGATGTGAAAAAAGAGTAAAACTCCTCCATTTTTTGGTGGGATTGCAAGCTGGTACAACCACTCTGGAAATCTGGTGGTTCCTCAGAAAACTGGACATAGCATTACCCAAGGATCCAGCAATACCACTCCTGGGCATATACCCAGAAGATGCTCCAACATTTAACTAGGACATATGCTCCACTATGTTCATAGAAGCCTTATTTATAATATTCAGAAGCTGGAAAGAACCCAGATGTCCTTTAACAAAGGAATGGATACAGAAAATGTGGTACATTTACACAATGGAGTATTACTCAGCTGTTAACAACAACAAATTCGAGAAATTCTTAGGTAAATGGAAGGAACTAGAAAATATCATCCTGAGTGAGGTAACCCAATCACAAAAGGACACACATAGTATTCACTCACTGATGACTGTATATTAGCCCAGAAGGTCGCAATACCCAAGATGCAACTCACAGACCATAGGAAGCCAAGAAGGAAGACCAAAGTGTGGGTGCTTCGGTCCTTCTTAGAAGGAGTAACAAAATACTCAACGAAGCACATATGGAGACAAAGAGTGGGAAGGAAACTGAAGGAGGGGCTGTCTGGAAACTGCCCCACCTGGGTATCCATCCCATGTGTAGTCACCAAAGGTAGATGCTGATGTGGATGTCAGGAAGTGCGTGCTGACAGGAGCCTGATATAGCTGTCTCCTTAGAGGTCTGCCAGAGTCTGACTTATACAGAGGCAGATGCTCACAGCTAACCATTGAACTGATCATTAGGTTCCCAATGTAGGAGTTACAGAGAAGACTGAAGGAGCTGAAAGGGTTTGCGGGCCCCATGGGGAGAGCAACAATACCAACCAACCAGAGCTCCCAGGGTCTAAACCACCAGCCTAGAAGCACATAGGGAGGGACCCATGGCTTCAGCTGAATATGTAGGGGAGGATGGCCTTGTCAGGCATAAGTGAGAGAGGAGATCCTTGGTCCCATGAAGGCTGGACACCCAGTGTGAGGGAATTCGAGGGTGGGAAGGTGGGAGTGAGGGGTGATGGGGTCACATCCTCATTGAAGCATGAGGAGGGGGGATGGGATAAGGAGATCCTGGGCAGAGTGGAAATGGGGTAAGGGGTTAAAATCTGAAATGTAACTAAAATATCCAATAAAAAAGGTGGGGGGGGGGGGAGTGTCTCAACCAAAAAGAGCCCAGGACCATATGGATTTAGTGCAGAATTTTATCAGAGTTTCTTTTTTTGTTTGTTTGTTTGCTTTTTTGAGACAGGGTTTCTCTGTATAGCCCTGGCTGTCCTGGAACTCACTCTGTAGACCAGGCTGGCCTCTAACTCATAAATCCGCCTGCCTCTGCCTCCCAAGTGCTGGGATTAAAGGCGTGTGCCACCACTGCCAGGCATTTATCAGACTTTCTAAGAAGACTTAATACTAATACTCTTTATACTGTTCCAAAAAGTAGAAACAAATGTGCCAGAACTACTCATAACCTGGCTTCTGCTGATAGCATTGCTTACAGCAAATGGAAGAGTCCAGGGTCAGTGCAAACACTGAGCACTTTCTATGTCAAGAGGTCAGGAACTTCCTTTGATGTAAACAATATAAAGTCAAGTCTTGAAGAGAAGTCCTGATTTACAATGTAAGCGAGATTTCAAAAAGGTAGGTAGAATGGCAGACCTGAAGACAAAAAGACATCAGGGGATTCAGTGTCTTTATAACGAGCTATGTGCTAAAAGGCTCATATGTCATAGACAATGGCAAGCCTCAGAGCCTTTTGTTTTCTTTTCCTGCAGCACTAATTTCTACTTGCACTTTTAAACTTATTTCTCCAGCCTGCTGCCGTGATAACAAAGTTCACCCACTTGCACCTCCTGGCATGCTTTCTCTCTGTGTCTCTAATTAACTTCCTTTAGATTTCAAACATTGTTTCTGCTTTTATTTATTTTTTTTAGAGTCTTGCCTTAGGACTATATTGGGACTTAATGCCCCTTCATGTCCAACTGAAAGCAACCAGCTTACAGCTCATGTTTTGTTTCTACATTACTCCTTTTTATAAGTTTAAATCTATCTTCACTTAAGCTGGAAAAAACACTGGGGGTTAAAGCTTTATATATTTATGCCAAAGCACTACTGGAAAAAATTAGGAGTATTTTGCTATTGTTTGGAGTCCCAGGATCAGATAATCATTCTTTGGAAGAATTCAGATTCTTTCCTGGGTATGGGTACCTTTAAAAGTCTCTCGCTCTCTCTCTCTCTCTCTCTCTCTCTCTCTCTCTCTGTCTCTCTCTCTGTCTCTCATCTCTTTCTTTCTACATTTTATTTGTTTACATTTAAAACTTTATCCCCCATCCATGTCTCCCCTCCACAAATGTCCCTCCCATCCTTCATCTCCCTTTTGCCCCCAAAAGAGTACTCCCCCACCAACCCACCTATTCCTGCCACACTCCTTTAGTATCCCCCCTTCTCTGGGTCATCAAGTCTCCATAGAACCAAGTGCCTCCCCTCCCACTGATGCCAGATAAGACAGTCCTCTGCTACATATGTAGTAGTAGCCATGGACCTACTCATGTATATTCTTTGGTTAGTGGTTTAATGCCTGGGAGCTCTGAGTGGTCTGGTTAGTTGATATAGTTCTTCCTATGGGGTTGCAATGCCCTTTAGTTCCTTTAGTACTTCACCTAACTCTTCCATTGGAGTTCATAGACTCAGTCCAAGGGTTTGTTGTATTTATATCTGTCTTAGTCAGGTGATAGCAGAGCCTCTCAGAGGACAGCCATACCAGGCTTCTATCTATAAGTACATCTTTGTATCAGCAATAGTGTCAGGGTTTGGTTTCTATAGATGGAATGGATCCCTAGGTAGGGCACTGGCTGGATGGCCTTTCCTTCAGCCTCTGCTCTATTTTGATTCTTGGATTTTCTTTAGATAGGGATGATCCTGGTGGAAAAAAAAACCAAAAAATCAAAAACATTAGATGGGTAGTTGGCTTCATCCCTCCACTGGGAGCCATCTCTACTTACTGGAGGTGTTCTCTTTAGAATTTTTCTTTCTGTTGTTGGGGATTTCAGCTAATGTTATCACCAATGAGTCCTGAGAGCTTCTTGTACCCCCTGGCATCTGGGACTTTTTAGTGGTTCCTTAAGTCTCCCCGTCACACTGCTACATATTTCTGTTTATTCTCTTGGACCTCTAGACTTCTCTCCTATCTCTTCCCATACATGGTATTTTACCCCTTTTTCTTCCTTCTTCTCTCTCTGACCAAGATTCCTCCCTTTCTCTGTCTCCCATGATTATTTTGTTTTTCCTTCCCATTGGATTTGAAGGATCCACACTTTGTACTACTTGTTAATCTTCATATGATCTTTGAATTGTATAGTGGGTATTCTGAGCTTTTGGGATAATATCCACTTATCAGTGAGTATGTATATCTTTTTGTGGTCTGGAATACCTCACTCAGGATGATGTTTTCTAGTTCCATCTACTTGCAAACAAAGTTTGTGAAGTCATCATTTTTTAAATTAATCATTCAATTCTTTTACATCTCAAATGATATCCCACTTCCCAGTTACCCCTCCACCAACCTTACATCCCACATCTACCTTTCCTCCCATTTTCCTGTATTTGGGTGCTCACCTACCCAGACTACACTATCCCACCCCATAGCTCCAGCATCTTCCTATTCTGGGGCATCAAGCCTCCACAGGACCAAGGGCCTCTCCTCTCCTTGCTTTCAGGCAAGGCCATCCTCTTCTACATATGTATCTGAAGCCATGATTCCCTCCAGGAACACTCTTTGGTTGGTGGTCTAGTCTCTGGGAGAACTGTGTGGTCAGGCCAGCCTATGTTGTTCTTCCAATGGGGTTGCAATCCCCGTCTGCTTCTCATCATGTTTAATAACTGAATAGTATTTCATTGTGTAAAGATACCACATTTTCTGTATCCATTCTTCCATTGAGGAATATCTGGGTTGATTCCAGCCTCTGACTATGATAAATAAGGTTACTATTAAGAGAGTAAAACATATGTCCTTGTTGTGTGTTGGAGCATCTTTTGGGTATATGCCCAGGAGTGGCATAGTTGGGACCTCAGGTAGAACTATTTTCCAATTTTCTGATGAACTGACATACTAATTTCCAAATTGGCTGTACCAGCTTACAATCCCACGAGCAATAAAGGAGTGTTCCTCTTTCTTTACTGTTCTGCACGCCTCCCGTGTCCCCTTTCGCCCATGAAAGAGAGACATGAGAGGCAGTGTTCAGGTGGTTACCACAGCGAGGCTTTAATCTTGTATCAGCAGAAGTGAAGACCACAGAAGGGTGGAACCTCAGGAATGGCACTGCTATTTATGCTCTAGAGTGGTGTGTGTTCACTTCTGATTGGCTGTTCACTCATCACCCAATATTACGCCTCGGGATTGGCCAGTGACTTTGGCGTGCTTTTTTGCCTTTGCACCTGTGCAGTTAATTGTTTACTAGTGGGGAGGACACAATGTCCGCGCCATCTTGGAATGGCGGATGTATCACCACTAACTGCGGCTTCCTACACTTTACTTCCTTACCAGCATCTGCTGTCACTTGAGTATTTGATGTTAGCCATTCTGATTGGTATAGGTAGAATATCAGGGTCATTTTGATTTCCCTGATGACTAAGGAAGCTGAACATTTCTTTACCTGCTTCTCAGCCATTCAAGATTACTTACTTGAGAATTCTCTGTTTAGCTCTGTACCCCATTATTTAATTGGGTTATTTGGTTTTTTTGAAGTCTAACTTATTGAGTTCTTTGCATATTTTGGATATTAGCCATTTATTGAATGTTGGGTTTATAATGATCTTTTCCCAATCTGTAGGTTGCCATTTTTGTCCTATTGATAGTATCCTTTATTTACAGAAGCTTTTCAGTTTTATCAGGTCCCATTTGTCAATTGTTGATCTTAGAGCCTGAGCCATTGTGTTCAGTTCAGGAACATTTCCCCTGTGCTATGTGTTCAAGGCTCTTTCACATTTTCTCTTCTATTAGATTCAGATTATCTGGTTTTATGTGGAGGTCACTGATCCACTTGGACTTGAGCTTTGTCAGAGGAGATTAAAAATGGATAAATTTGCATTCTTCTACATGTAGGCTACCAGTTAGAACAGCACCATTTGCTGAAAACACTGTCTGTTTTCCACTGTATGCTTTTGGCTACTTTGTCAATGATCAAGTGACCATAGATGTATGGGTTTATTTCTGGGTTTTCAATTCTATGCCACTTATTTACATGTCTGTCTCTGTACCACTACCATGGTTTTATTTTATTTTTATCACTATTGCTCCATAGTAGAGCTTGAGGTCAAGGATAGTGATTCCCGAGGAAGTTCTTTAATTGTTGAGACTTAATTCATTTTCCTGGGTTTTTTGTTTTTCCATATGAAGTTGAGTCTTGCTCTTTCCATATCTGTGAAGAATTGTGTTGGTATTTTAATAGGGATTCTACTGACTCTGTAGATTACTTTTCATAAGATGGCCATTTGTACTATATTAATTCTACCAATCCATGAGCATTGGAGATCTTTCCATCGTCTGAGGTCTTCTTTGATTTTTTTTCTTCAGAAACTTGTAGTTCTAGTGATACAGATTTTTCACTTGCTTTATTAGAGTTATTCTAAGATACTTTACTTTAATTGTGACTATTGAGAAGGGAGTTGTTTCCTTAAACTTTTTCTGAACCTGTTTATCCTTTGTATAAAGAAAACCTACTGATTTGTTTGAGTTTATTTTATATTCAAGCATTTTGCTGAACTTGTTTATTACCTGTAGGAATTCTCTGGTAGAATTTTGGGAGTCACTTATATATATTATTATGTCATCTGCAAATAATTATACCTTGATATTATTCTTTCTAATTTGTATCCATTTAACCTCCCTTTGTTATCTAATTGTTCTAGCTAGAACTTTGAGTGCTATATTGAATAAATAGGGAGAGAGTGGTCACCATTATCTTGTTCCTGATTTTAGTGATATTGCTTCCTGTTTCTCTCCATTTAATTTAATGTTGGCTGCTGGTTTCCTGTATATTGCTTTCATTATGATTAGATATGTGACTTGAATTCCTGATTTTTCCAAGTCTTGTAACGTAAAGGGGTGTTGTATTTTGTCAGATGAGTTTTCAACATCTAATGCAATTAGCATGTGATTTTCCTTTGAGTTTGTTTATATAGTGAATTATGTTGATGCATTTCAATATATTGATCCACCTGCATCCCAGGGCTGAGCCTAGTTGTTCGTGGAGAATGATCATTTTGATGTGTTCTTGAATGTAGTTTGTGAGAATTTCATTGAGTATTTTTGCATCATTATTCATATGTGAAATTGGCCTGAAATTCTTTTTCTGTTGGGTCTTTGTGCGGCTTAGGTGTCAGTGTAACTATGGCATGATAGATAGAATAAATTAAGTAGGATTCATTCTGTTTCTATTTAGTTGAATAGTTTGGGAAGTATTGGTATTAAGTCTTCTTTAAAAGTCTAATAGAATTCTGTACTAAAACCATCTGGACCTGTGCTTTTTTGGTTTGGAGATTTTAATGACTACTTCTATTTACTTAGATTTAAGGAGACTTTTTAGATAATTTATCTGGTCCTGATACAATTTTGGTAGGTGGTATCTGTTCTGAAAACCATCCATTTCATCTAGTTTTTCCAGCTTTGTTGAGTATATAGGCTTTTGTAGTAGGATGTGATTTTTCTTAATTTCCTCAGTATTTGTTTCCCTTTTCATTTCTGATTTTGTTAATTTCAATACTGTCTCTGTGCCCTTTAGTTAGTTTGTTGAGGAGTTTGTCTTTCCTGTTGATTTTCTCAAAGAACCAGTTCTTAGTTTTGTTGATTTTTTGTATAGTTGTCTTTGTTTATAAATAGTTGATTTCAAATCTGAGTTTGATTATTTCCAGCTGTGTACTCCTCTTGTATGTATTTGCTTCTTTCTGTTCTAGAGCTTTCAGATGTGCTGTTAAGTTGCTAGTGTAGGATCCCTCTATTTTGTTTATGAAGAAACTCAGTACTATGAATTTTTCTCATAGCATTGCTTCCATTGTGTTCCATAAATTAAGGTATGCTATGTATTCATTTTTGTTAAATTCTAAAAAGTCTTTAATTTCTTTCTTTATTTCTTCCCTGACCAATTCATCATTGAGTAGAGAGTTATTCAATTTCCATGAGTATATGGGCTTTCTGTTGTTTGTTTGTTTGTTTTGTATTTGTTGAGGCTTGTTTTGTGTCTGAATACATGGTCAGTTTTGAAGAAGGGACCATAAGGTCCTGAGAAGAAGGTATATGTATATTCCTTTTTTTAGGGTGATATGTTCTGTAGATATCAGTTAAATCCATTTGATTCATTACTTTTGCTAGTTTCAGTGTGTCTCTGTTTATTTTCTGTTTTCATCATCTGTCCATTGGTGAGATTGGGGTGTTGAAGTATACCACTATGATTGTGTGAGAATCAATGTGTGTTGGTGATGCTTACATATGTAACTCCACATATCTTTCCTATGTTTTCTGTCTTCAGGTTTGCCTCCTTTTATGATTTTTTTTTTTATTGTTCCTAGATTTCTTCAAGGGATTTATTTATTTTTCCTCTGTAAGGGCTTCTAACTTTTTACCCATGTTCTCCTGTATTTCTTTATAGGAGTTATTTATGTCCTTCCTCAGGTCATCATCAGATGGCATTTTAGGTAGAAGTCTTGCTTTTCAGGTGTGTTAGCGTATCCAAGGCCTGTTGTAGTGGGAGAGATGGGTTCTGATGGTGCCAATTGGCATTGGTTTCTGTTGCACATATCCTTGTGCTTGCCTCATGACATCTGGTTGTCTCCGGTGTTAACTGGCCTTGCTGACTCTGACTGGATCCTGTTCCTCCTGTGAGTCTATGAATTTGTAAGCCAGGTTGTGTTGGAGCACCTAGGATTCAAGAGATGTCTGGGTGTCAGAGAGCAAAGCATAGCATCCAATTTTATCACATGGGATCTTTTCAGCACTGCATGACATTCTGTGTCCTTTGTATAGTCCATGTGCTTCTTTGCACTTATGTTTGGGGAAAAAGTCTTTTTGTGCAACCTCAGCAGCTGGAAGATATATTTGCCTGTGGTATGTGGCTCTGCTTTCTGTATGAGCTGCTGTCATCAACAACTTCTTTTAAGTGGGAAGAATTGTTTCCTGAAGAGATACCATCTGTTTTGCCTTTCCCTCCAGAGAGTAAGACTTGTTATGAGAACATCACAATGGCTCTATTAAGCTTTTCCTGGATCTTCACCTGTATCTTATGGGATTTTCTTTTTTATCATGTACCATGATTATAGAATTAATTTTGGGGTTATTCAAGATGGGAAAGTCTTTTCTGCAATTGATAATTCATATGTGAGGAATATGGGAGTATAATGATTCAATATATTCATTTAAAAAAAAACCACATTTATGTAACTTTATTTAAATGTACTACCACTAAGAAAAGTTAAGCAGGTGTTAGTCCTTATGGATTTACCACTACAAAAACATAAACTGCAATTAGAATATGTAACATGTCAGAGAAAATTGCTTCTGCCTTACGAAGATCTTCACTGTGTAGGACCCTTTTAGCATTATAAAGAGCTATGTAAAACCTGAGTGTACCATTTCATTTATATCTGTACAAATTGTTTGCAAGTGGCAAGAGAAGCAGAAGGCAGTGCAGTTTTCAGAATACAGGATTTGATCTTCAGTCATTTTTGCAGTTGATACTGAGATAGCAGTAACAACTTATGGCAATCACTGCATTTAGAAGCCTTGACAGTTTACTAGGTTGTTTTGTATGATTTAATTCAAACAAGAAAAGGGAGTGAATGAGAATATTTTGTAAAACAATAAGCAGTTTAATGACTTTAAAAATGTTAAGACAATTCCACCATAAAATAGATGCCAAGTATATATATTTCAAGTTATATAACTGATTTACATGATAGAAGAGAAGAAAATTCCACTATCTTGAACAGGATGCTCCAATGTACTGAGCAATGAGTTCACTATCAAATTCGATAATATTTTCTCCAATAGTTTGATGCAAAGTATTGAACCTCAAATTGTGGTATTTTAAGCATCAATATCATCATGAACATTAGCAGGAGCAGCGACAGTAGAAGTAGAAGCAGCAGCAGCAACAGCAATACTAACTTATAAGAAATGCAGCATCAGAGCCTTTCCAGGCTGATGTACAAGACTGTGTTTCAACCAATATACAGGTGATTAATAAACCCTAATCCAAAAGTTGTAATCTCATGTGCATTCTCTCTGTTCCTTTATACTATCACCCTCAAATGTAGGCTTTTGCTTGATATAATGTTTTAACACATTTAAATCATTTTCTTGTCATTTAGTGCATAATAAATGTTTTCAATGTGGTATCTGATGAAAATCAGACAAAAATCCAGTGATATTTAGATGGGTGAGAAACATAATAGTTTTCCATGAAGTTAGATGGAAGATTACATTAGTCTCTGAGTCTTCTGGGAATGTCAGGACTTAGTATTCATGGCCAAAAAGAAAAAAAAATGTCCAAGGAATGAAGAAATGATGGTATCCTAACTTTCTACTACCAGTGATATCTAAGACTAATTATATCACATCAGTTTTTCTTTTCCCCAAACTGACATTGCTTTTTTTTTGGGGGGGGGGGAGAGTAAAAGTTTTGTTTTGCTTACATTTACACAACACAGTTCCATCATAGAAGGAAGAAGAGTAATTCATGGCAGGAACCTGGAAGCAAGAACTGGTGTGGAGGTCATAGAGGAGTGTTGAGTACTGAATTGCTCTTCATGGCTTCTTAGGTTGGTTTCTTTTTCTTTTTTTTTAAGTATATTTTCCAATATAATATTTTTATTTATTATTTGGGACTTTCATATCATGTGCCCCAATAACAGTCACTTCCAAGTCCTCCATATTTGCCCCCAACTCTTAGGACATCCCCATCAAAAAAGAAGAGGAGGTGGAGGAAGAGGCAGAAGAGGATGAGGAAGAAGAGGGGGAGGAAAAGGAGGAAGAGGAGAATGAAGAAAAAGAAAGAGGAGGAGGAGGAGGAGGAAGAGGAGGAGGAGAAGGAGGAGGAGGAGGAGGAGGAGGAAGAGAAGGAGAAGAAGGAGGAGGAGGAGGAGGAGGAGGAAGAAGAAGAAGAAGAAGAAGAAGAAGAAGAAGAAGAAGAAGAAGAAGAAGAAGAAGAAGAAGAAGAAGAAGAAGACAATTTGTGTTACACATATACTCATTGGAGCATGGTCAAATTCCCATCGGCCAGACCCCTAAAGAAAACTGAGTCCTTTCCCACCCACACCCCACCAGGAGTCATCAGTTATGGAGACCTACATTTCAGCATTTTTTTAAAAAAATTCTATTTATTTTTTTACACTCCTGATTTTATCCCTGCTGCCCCCATCCACCCACAAACTGTTTCACATCCCATACCTCTAACCCACCCCTGTCTCCACGAGGCTGTCCCCACCCCTCAATCCCAATTCCAACTGACCTCTAAACTCCCTGGGGCCTCCAGACCCTTGAGTGTTAGGTGCATATTTTCTGATTGAACACAGACCCAACAGTCCTCTGCTATATATGTGTTGGGGGCCTCGTATCAGCTGGTATGTGCTACTTTTGTTGGTCCAGTGTTTGAGAGATCTCCGGGGTCCAGATTAATTTGAGACAGCTGGTCCTCCTACAGCGTGACCCTCACCCTCAGCTTCTTTCAGCCTTCCCCTAATACAACCACAGGACTCAGCAGCTTCTGTCCATTCGTTGGCTGCAAATATCTACATCTGACTCTTTCAGCTGCTTGTTGGGTCTTTAGGAGGGCAGTCATAAATCCCTTTTTGTGAGTGCTCCATAACCTCAATAATAGTGTCAGTCCTTGGAACCTTCCCTTGAGCTAGATCCCACTTTGGACCTTTCACTGGAATTTCATTTCCCCAGGCTTCTCTCCATTTGCATCTTTGTAGTTCTTTCAAACAGGAAAAATTATGGGTCAGAGTTTCAACTGTGAGATGACAACCCCCTCCTTCATTTGATGCCCTGTCTTCCTGCTGGAGGTGGGCTCTGTAAGTTCCCTCTCCCCACTCTCAGCCATTTCATCTAAGGTCCTTCTCTTTGAGTCCTGGAAGTCTCTCACCTCCAAGGCCTTATTGCATTCTAGAGGGTCCCCTCAATCTCCAACCCCCTAGGTTGCCTGTTTTTATTCTTTCTGCTGACCCTCGGGGCTTCAGTCTTTTTCCCTCATCCAATACCAGATCAAGTTCTCTCCCCACCACACCCCAGTCCACATTCCCTCCCACATTCCTCCCTCCCTTGCTCCCTCCCTCTCCACTTGTGATTGCTTTCTTCTCCTTTACTAGTGTGACTAAGGCTTCCTCAGTTGGGTCCTTCATCTTATTGACCTTTTTGAGTTCTGTGGACTGTATCTTGGGAATTCTGCACTTTTTGTTGTTGTTTTGGCTAATATCCACTTATTATTGAGTACATACCATGCATATCCTTTTGGGTCTGAGTTACCTCACTAAGGAAGATATCTTTTAGTTCCATCCAATTGCCTGCAAAATTCAAGATGTCCTCATTCTTTTTTTTTTTTTTTTTACTTATATCTTAATGGATTCTTTAATAGAGAGCTAGGTATTAATTTGAAAAGAAGCTCTTACTGTATGTAAATGATGCTGACTTTAGATAAGACTAATTTTGCCTTTAGACATTCATTATTGTTTGAAATTATACATTTTTTTTTACAGATTATAAAGGGACTACATTTTTTTTTTTTTTTTTTAGAAATTCATGGTTACTTTTAATACAACTTGAAGTTAATCAAGGTTTAAGAACTAACTCACAAAAAGAAAACATAAAACAACCAAAACACAAATCAGTTGACACCTATGCACTCATAATTTTAAAAATTCACCCTTAATATATAACTTTAATTGTTTTTTATTTTTTTAATTTTTCCTTTTTTATTATTATCAATTCATAATTTTTACTTTTTAACACGGGGGTTATAAACAGAAAAATGCAGGATGTGGGGAAGGGAATGACAAAGGAGCATAGGTGTTCGGGGGAGTACAGATATCTTTCAGAACAGGGTATCAGCTGGGTAAAGGTTCAGGGGTCAGGTCACTATGACTCTGCCTATGATTCACTTGTCCTTATCTAATTTGGTACTATCTGCCAAGGCTACCTATTTACAAGGTCTATGACTACTCAGGCTGGTAAATTTCCACAAAAGCTGCCTATTTACAATAGCTTATAGCCATCTGCTTCAGTGTTTTTCCATAGAGACCCAAGACTTTGTGTTAGCAGGCATGTAAGTCAGGCCTATTGCTGATTTTAGGCTTATGGCTGATTTTAGGCCTTCAGAGTATAAGCAGGGCTGACCCTGACATCTCCTCCCTTCTCCAAGTATAGAAGGGCCATGTCGATTCTAATCCTGCCAAGGCGGGGATAGAGGCCTGACCTCCAGTAATTAAAGGGGTCCTTGTAATGGCTCTGGTCCTCCTGTTCTTATCGATTGAGGCATGAGGGCCATACCCATCCTTATGTCTTTTTCTTGGAGAGGGGATACTTTTGACACCAACCCCTATGCAGTCAGGCTTGTCCCTCAGGGAACCCAGAAACATATTTTTAACTTTTATTTATATTCCCTTGTAGTGCTTAGCCTCACAGCCTAAGCAAGAATTCAGATCGACAGACAGAGGGAGTTCTGGGTGGCCTCTCTCTGCTTGGTCTAGGGGTGGAAGTCCCCTCTTGTAGATTGGGTGGAGATGGGATTTGGGAACACCCTGGATAGAGTAACAACCTCATCATGAGTCTTGTGGTCCTCCATAGCTAACTTATGACAATGTATCTGAATAGATTTTGTTATCAGATTATCTATCTGTTGTTTCACAAAGTTAGTCAGCCTATTTAATGCCCAGGGACTAAAAAGAAATAAGCAAAAATAACCCAATTAATGGTCCCAAGATGGAAGGAAGTAGGGTTGACAATCACAGAGATGTTGAATACCAATTCTTGTACCAGCTCTCATCTTTCACTTTCTCTCTCTCTGTCTTTTCTCAAGACCTTCTCTGGCCTTTTTCATGCTCTCTTTAATCATCCCTGTTTTGTCTATGTAAAAGCAACATTCTTCTTTAAGGGCTGTACACAGTTAAGAGCTGTACACAGTTTTTCTATTGTAAAAGAGAAAATCAAGTCCAATAAACTCTTTTGCAATTTTTGGACATCACGTCAGAAAGAGAAACAAGGGATTTCTTCAGATTAGTGATGTCAGTCTCTAGCTGTTTGATGTCTTTGTCAAAGGCCCATCGAAGGTCTGAGTAGTATAAGTCTGGAGGTCAGCATCAGGATTAGAACTCCTAATAGCAAACATCATGGGTGATTCATTTTTATCTGGAAAGAAAAAAGAAGGGAATTCTTAGGAAGATTTCTCTTCCCTGGATGTCAGTTGTTATTCATCTTATTTATAATTGGGCCTGGCTTTGTGGGGGTATCTATTTCATTAATCTTTTTGGTGGCCATTTAGCTGTGCCTTCTGTGGTATCAAACAGTCATATCAATCCTCGGCCCCATATGAGAACTGGGTCCTGGCCATTCCATTTAAGGGTAAGAGAGTTCCTGCACATAGCTATGGCATAGTTATTATTGGTCTCAGAGATCCCAGAGGCAGTCAGAGGCAGATTTGCCATGAGCTTTCAGTTTTAGAAAGTTAAAAGTGAACAAGGCATGATGGAGAGTATTTTTGGGAGACTCATTCTGGGGCTATAATTTCCCGTCTTTGGTTTTTAAAGCCAATTTTTCAGAGTTCTTGTAAAATCAGGGCAGAAGCGCCCACAGCTGCTTCTTCCACCCTCGGAGAGTCATGAAGTCACTATTTAAAGAAATATAAATCTTTATTGATAATCTCTTTTTATCAAAAGGACTATTATAAAACAGCCAACAATTAATCAATCTATATAATATATCGATTAATGATAGCGTCTTCTGCTTTTTGTAGAATTACTCCTCTTTTGTCAATTAATTGTTGAGGGAAATTAGGATTTGCATCTTTCTTGAGAATATTAAACAGAGACGTAAATTATTTTGTGAAGAGCTTAAAATAAGATCTTGGCCAATAAGAATAAGCACCACCTGGAAACTTTTCAAAATCATTTGAAATAAGTAAAATACCTTTTTTTTTGCCAGACCCATTATCTGTATTTTTAATTGTATATTTTACATATTTACCTTTCACTATTATCTTCTCTTTCATTCTCCCCCAAAACCCCTTATCCCATACCCCCTCTTCCAATTTTTATGAGGGTATTCTCCCACCATCCTCCCAATCCCACTTCCCTGCTCTCACATTACCCAATGCTAGAGATCCAAACTTTTGGGGACCATGGCCCTCCAATTCCACTGATGCCTAACAAGGCCACTCTCAATTACCTATACAGGTGGAGCCATGAGTCCCTCTCTTTGTGTTCTCAGGCTAGAGGTTTAGACCCTGGGAGCTCTGGTAGAGTATTTTGATACTCCTTCTAAAAAGGACCAAAGCACCCACACTTTGGTCTTCTTTCCTCCTCTTGAGTTTCATGTGGTCTATGCATTGTGTGTTATGTATTGTGAGCTATTGGGCTAATATCCACCTATCAGTGAGTGCATATGTTGTATGTTCTTTTGTGATTGGATTACCTCTTTCAGGATGATATTCTCAAGCTCCATCCATTTGCCTAAGAATTTTATGTACTCATTGTTTTTAATAGCTGAGTAGTACTCCATTGTGTAAATGTACCACATTTTCTGTATCCATTCCTCTGTTGAAGGACATCTTGGTTCTTTCCAACTTCTGGCTATTATAAATAGGTCTGCTATGAATATAGTGGAACATGTGTCCATTTTGTATGTTGAAACGTCTTTTGGGTATATGCCCAGGAGTGGTATAGCTGGGTCCTCAGGTAACATTATGTTCAATTTTCTGAGGTACCGCCAGACTGCTTCCCATAGTGGTTGTACCAGCTTACAATCCCACCAACAATGGAGGAGTGTTCCTCTTTCTCCACATCCTTGCCAGCATCTGCTGTCACCTGTGTTGTCGATCTTAGCCATTCTGACTGGTGTGAGGTGGAATCGCTGTGTTGTTTTCATTTGCATTTCCCTGATGACTAGGGATGATGAACACTTCTTTAGGTGCTTCTCAACCATTCGAGTTTCCTCAGTTGAGAATTCTTTGTTCAGCTCTGTACCCCACTTTTAAAAATAGGGTTATTTGATAGTCTAGAGTCTAATTTCTTGAGTTCTTTGTATACCTTGGATATTAGCCCTCTATCTGATGTAGGATTGGTAAAGATTTTTTCCCAATCCTTTGGTTGCCACTTTGTCCTATTAACAGTGTCCTTTGCCTTACAGAAGCTTTACAATTTTATGAGTTCCCATTTGTCAATTCTTGAGGTTTTGGCTTCTTTGTCAAAGATCAAGTGACCATAGGCATGTTGGTTTATTTCTGGGTCTTCAAGATGCTACAACATAAACAGGGACACATGCTCTACTTTGTTTATAGCAGCCTCATTTATAATATCCAGAAGAGGTAAACAACCCAGATGTACCTCAACTGAAGAATGGATGCAGAAAATGTGATACATTTACATAATGGAGTACTACTCAGCTATTAATAACAATGACTTCATGAATTTTTTGGGAAAATGGATGGAACTAGAAAATGTATACCTGAGTGAAGTAACACAGACACAAAAAAACACATGTGGTATGTCCTCAATGATAGGTGGATTTTAGCCCAAAAGCTCAGAATACCTATGATACAACCCATAAACCATATGCAGCTTAACAAGAAGGATGACCAAAGTGTAGATGCTTCAGTCCTACATAGAAAGGAGGAACAAAATAATCACAGAAAGTAGAGTGAGGGAGTGACCTGGGACAGAGGGAAGAACAGGTATTTGAAGGGACAGGAGAGATGTACAGAGGATTATGAAATTGAATAGAAACGTGTAGTGTAGGGGGACGGGGAACTGGGTTTAGCCACTAGAAAGTTCCAGATACCAGGGAAGTGAGAGGCTCCTAGGACCAAACCCAGATGACTTTAGCTGAAATGTGCAAGAAAGGGGAAATAGAACCTGCAGAGACTGCCTCTAGTAAATAGACATGGCCCCCAGTTGAGAGATTGGACCACCCACCCAACTCAAAATTTTTAACTCAGAAATGTTCCTGTCCAAAGGAAAGACAGGGACAAAATTGGAGCAGAGACTGAAGAAAAGGCTATTAAGAGACCTCCTTACTTAGTGATCCATATCATCTGTAGACACCAAATCCACACAACATTGCTGATGCCAAGAAGTGCTTGCTGTCAGGAGCCTTGTATGACAGTCCCCTGAGAGGTTCTGCTAGCACCTGACTAATATAGATGTAGATACTCATAGTCAACCATGGGATTGTGCCCAGAGGCCCCCATTGGAAGAGTGAGTGGAAGGACTGTAGGAGCTGAAGCAGTTTGCAACCCCATAGGAAGAACAACAATATCAACCAACCAGACCCTCCAGAGCTCCCAGGGACTAAACCACCAACCAAAGAGTATTCATGGAGGGACCCATGGCTCCAGCTGCATATGTAGTAGTGAATGGCCTATAAGGTATCAGTGGGAGGGGATGCCCTTGGTCCTGTGGAAGCTTGATGCCCCACTGTAGGATGGTGCTATAACAGTGAGGCATGAGTGGGTGAACGGGTGGAGGAGCATCCTCATAGAGGCAAGAGGAGGGGAAATGGGATTGGGGCTTTGTGGAGGGGAAACTGGGAAGGAGGATACCATTTGTAATATAAATGAATAAAATGATTAATAAAAACATAACGGCAAATTGGTTGTGAATATTTGAATATTGACAATTTTTCTGTTACTATCTAAAATGTCTTTAAAATAAGTAATCAATATACAATATATATATATACACATATATACATGTATGTATATATACATATATACATGCATATATATACATGTATATATGTGTATATGTACATATATATGCTGATTTTCAGTCTATTTCTTTAGGCTTATTAATAATCATTTGAGGGTTAATAATCATTTGAGGGCAATAATTAGTAGAATATACTATTTAACATTTTAGTCTATATTTAAAATAATGTCTCCATTGATAGCCTTCAACTATTTTTGATTTCTGTTCAGCCATAGATTATTTATTAGTTACAACAGATTAAGTTTTGATGTTGTTGAATTATGCAAATTTTGCATTGCCTTCAATTCTGCCTTTTCTTGAAATGAAGACATGAGGTATAAAGAAGCCAAGACCCTGCTTGTGTAGAGTCATGAATGTAATACTATGACTTCTGCTTGTCTCTTACACTTACTAAGGATTCTTAATTGCTTCATGCTCATATTACAAAGAGGTTTGAGGCAAAACATTTATTAAATGCCTACAGTGAGGAACTTTCATCTAAATCTTAGAAATATGGTATGTATAGTAGAACATTATGCATGGCTTCTAATTTGTCATTGGTGGTAATATGACAGTGGAAGACACCAACATTCCTTTTGTTTTGTTTTTGTTTTTCGAGATAGGGTTTCTCTGTATATCCCTGGCTGTCCTGGAACTCACTCTGTAGACCAGGCTGGCCTCAAACTCAGAAATCCACCTGCCTCTGCCTCCCAAGTGCTCAGATTAAACACATGTGCCACTACTGTCCTGCTTGACATCAACATTTCCTCACTTATCCCTGTTTGGAAAACAGCCTAATATTTGAGTATAATCAAATTGTTCTTGTTCAGTGATTCTTAAAAGACTGATCTAAAAATTATTTATAAATGGAATAAGTAGATTAACATTTTCATTTAATTAAATTCTATTCAGCATCATAAAAATGGTGTACTGTTGGTCAAGAATAAGGGTAAATTTTACAACATCCTTCTGAGTTATAAATTTCATGTTATGACATTTTACTGTATACTTTACTCTACCCAGATATAACTATGTGAAAAGATATTAAGATAATGGTAGATTCACGGCATGCTGTGAACTGTCCTACCTCTTGAATTATGATTCTTTATGGTTTGATCAAATTTTGGAAACCAGGTTTTCATTCATTTTGAAATTTCTAAGAACTTAGTTTATTCTTCTAGTAGGCTGCATATCTGCAGTGCAGATGAAGCTACTTTTTCATACAATTCCAGGTATGTCAGTCAATAGACTCTGAAGCGAATGAAGAATTTCTGCTGGAATGTCACCATGAGAATTGGTGCACTATAACTTAGGTATTTGAGACAGCACATAGAATAAAGTGTCTTACATGTGTAGATGTCTCTCAGTGACTACAAGTGATTTAAAATACCCTACATAACCAAACAATGAAAAAAATAGTACAGTTGCAACTATGATAGACTTACTAACATAATACACAATCCACCATTGTTTCATTTCTTGGTATGACACTGCTGATGAAAAAAAATGACTAAAGAAGCAAGAGCACTTACTACTTACTATATACAATAGTATGAAATTTATAAACTTCCAGACTTTTAATAAGTGACTTTTTAGTATAATTTAATATTTGTCATTATTTGAAATGAATATATTCACCATAATTATTATCAAATACATGAATATTAAAAATAAAATACTGGATATAATAAAAAGCATATTTTATCATTTAGATTCTAAAATAAGTTATTAAATTGTAGAAAATCTGTAAAAAATAAAATGACAATTATTATTTTATTTATAAGTCATATTTTCTATAGTTATCTTTTTTCTATCTTAAACTTTTCTTCTTTTGATTTTGCATTCTAATCTACATTAATATGAACGTCACAATTCTGAGCTTTTCTCCTTCAATATCTTTGAAAATATTTCTTCAAGAAAGGCTTATATAACCTCAGCCTGGGAGTAAATAAAATATATACTGTTGTTAATATTTAACATGCTTTTGCCAATACCAATCAGAGTAGTCTCTCACCAAATGCAAATGAGGAAGAGGATACAGAGGGAATACAGAGTACAAGTGCAAAATTTAGTGTTGTGTAAAATATATTATATATGAATAAAATTTAAATGAATTCAAATGATTGACTTTGATAAAGAAAGGCTCAAACTAGTTGTTCATTTTTGACTTTATTAAAACATACTATGAGGTGCTTTGAAAGCCATGGTGTATGAAGTTACTTAAATTTTAGTTTGTAATAATGTAAAGAACAAGTGAGATGTCTCAGCAGGGAGAGGAACATTTTATTCAAAAAGAATAAAATATATAATAGCATGATTAATAAAAAGTTTTAAGAATTGCATTGTGCAATCTATAAAATATCACAGAAAGAAATTAAGGATCTGAATAAAAGTACATATCCTAAGTTAATAGATAACAAGTCTTAATATTGCTTATAATATAAAATATCACAAAAGTAATTGATGTATTAACCACAATTCTTTTAACATACCAGCTGTATTTTATTGGCAGAGTTGATAAACTAATATTAAATTTCATATAAAATAGAAGCAAAAATAAACCCAAGCTCAGTTGGAAGGAGGAGGAAGAAGCAGAAGCAGGAGCAAGAGAAGAAAAGAAGAAAGAAGGAAAGAAATTAGAATATTAGTAAGGTATGTGTGGATCTAGAATGCACTCAATTAAGGAAGTGGGTGGGCCAAATTCAGAACTACAAAAATGAATACTAGTTTATAATGTATGTGTGCATATAAATATGAGCGTTGGAAGCAAAGCCATAAAAGTAGAAAGTAGAGCAAGATCAAGTAAAAATAAAGATGCTGAGCAAAGCAGCCGGGTAATGGTATGTAGGCAAGAAAAAGTACACATGAACAATAAAAACATAGCAGATAGTGGATATGGGATGATGCAAGAGAAGCTGTGGAATAAAAAAAAAATGACTCAACTAAAATTTACTTTTTCAGAAATTTTTAGAAGTAATTAGTTAAAAATCAGAGATTATTGAGTCACACTTATAATTTTCTTTTTTTATTATTCTTTTATTTATTTATTTATTTATTTATTTACACTCCAGATTTTATTCCCACCCCTATCCACCCTCCAACAGTTCCAAACCCCATACCTCCAATGCACCCCACTGTCTCAATGAGGCTATTTCCACTCCCCACACCCCACCCAAACTGACTGCTAAACTCTCTGGGGCTTCCAGTCTCTTGAGGGTTGGTGCATCATCTCTGATTGAACACAGACTCGGCAGTCCTTTGCTGTACATGTATTGGGGGCCTCATATCAGCTAGTATATGCTGCCAGGATGGTGGTCCAGTGTTTGAGAAACCTTGGGGGTCCTGATTAATTGAGACTGCTGGTCCTCCTTCAGGGTTGCCCTCCTCCTCAGCTTCTATCAGTCTGTCCCTAATTCAATGACATGGGTCAGCAGCTTCTGTCCATTGGTTGGGTGCAAATATCTGTATCTGCCTCTTTCAGCTGCTTGTTGAATCTTTAGGAAAGCAGTCATGAATAGGTCCCATTTTGTAAGTGCTCCATAGCCTCAGTAATAGTGTGAGGCCTTGGGACCTCTCCTTGACCTCGATGCCACTTTGGGTCTGTTGCTGGACCTTCTTTTCCTCAGGCTTCTCTTCATTTTTATCCCTGAAGTTCTTTCAGACAGGAGCAATTCTGGGTCAGAGTTTTGACTGTGGGATGGCAAACCCTGCCCTCATTTGATGCCCTGTCTTCCTGCTGGAGGTGGGCTTTGTAAGTTCTCTCTCCCTACTGTCAGGCATTTTATCTAAGGTCTTTCCATATGAATCCTGAGAATCTCTCATCTTCCAGGTCTCTGGTGCATTCTGAAGGGTGCCCCAAACCTCCTACCTCCTGAGGTTGCCTGTTTACATTCTTTATGCTGGACTTCAAGGCTTCAGTCCTTTTCCCTCACCCAATACCAGATCAGGTTCCCCTTTCCTCCCCACCCTTGTGTACTTTCCCTCCCAGGTCCCTCCCTGCCTCCTCCTCACTCTCACTTGTGATTACTTTATTCTCCCTCTCCAGTGGGAGTGAAGCATTCTCACTTCTTAGGAAAGTATGAGTATTAAATTGACAGATGTATAAAGAAACTGAAGACTCAATAAATTCAGTTCTAAAATTTATGAGCAATTGATCTTTTTAAATATTTATAATAAAATCCAATATGAGATGATAATTTTCTTTCCAAAAGATGATTCTGAAAAATATTAATAATATACAAATGAATATATTTATGCACATGTATCACATACTACACACAAAACTTAACTCAAAATAGAAAATATGTGAGCTGTACCTCTACACTGTGCAAATACACAGCTTAGGTTAGCCCTAGAGCATTTCCTTTTGCTTATAGTCTCCAAAGAACTGAATCTTCTGCAAGCCTGCCCCTTGAAGGCTGCAGCTTCCAGCCTCTTTCTCCAAATTTAGAAGTAAATTGTTTCAGCCTTTGAGACATACTGCTGAAAAAACTCAGTCCTTCTAGCTCTTTCGGAACTCTGGCTGGCTGGTTTAACTAAGCAGTTCTGGTTCAAATTTCTCTCCAGGATAATTCAAATTGGCTTCTCTCAGGCTTCTGACTAAATTGCTCTGTTTAGAAAAACTGACTGTGCTCCACTGACTGTACCAGCTGCAGGAATTGAATAGAACTGCATGGAACTGCATGAACTCAACTGAAGTAAAGTACATTCAACTAAACACAACTTTACTTACCTGTTTTCCTGTACTCTCTTAAGTAGCCCCCTTCCTGTCTCTTCTCCTGAAAATTGGGTGTATCCTATCTCTGTTTCATTCTGTCCAATCTTTCTCTGATTCTTCACTTTGTCCCTCAATAAGAGGTCAGTATTTGAGATTAAATGTATGTGATTGAGGTGGCTCTCTATTAAAGCCAGAGGGATTAAAGGTGTATACTAAGGGCATGTCAGTATTCTAGTCAAATCATACTGTAATCCAGAGCAGGTCTGCATTTTGGCTGGATGATTTTTGGGTCTGACCCTTTGACAGAGCAGCCATGTTACTGGATTAAAATTTATCTACATATTCCCCTTTCTGTTTAAGGTTAAAAATAACACACAGTTTTAACTTTTATAACAGAACAATTATCAATCCCACAAACTTAATAGTTCAAATGTCCTTATTAATACCCATTGATGTGATCTTCATGATTGTAGACCTGATTATCTGTCCTTCAGCAAATTTTCAATTCAGCATAAAGGTTTTCCAGTCTGCCAGTCTGATGAATGATCTGTCCTTCTTCAGCTGTTTTTTTCTCTCCTTGTGCAGGGAAGGGGGAGGAAGTAGGGTCAGGTCAGCTTTCTTAATCATCTGTGTTTCTGTTTTTCTGCTTCCCTTCCTTCCTTGAGCCATACATAGTATGTAGAAGCATCTCATATTCAAATTGGATCAAATTTGATGGAACCTATAGTTTTTTATTGGCAAAAGTCTCTTTTTAAATGTAACCCATTCCCTCACTTCCATTGTGATCTTAGAACATCTTTAAAGTATACATGTTGATCTAATTCATCACTTAATTGGGGCCCTGCTTACAGCTGCAGAAGGTAAGTCCATGACTATCATAATAAAGAGCATGGAAGCTGACAGGCAGTCATGGTGCTGGAGTAGTAGCTGAGAGCTTACAACTTGATTCACAATCTGAGGCAGAGCAACTGAGTATAGCATGGGTTTTTGAAGCTTCAAAGACTACCTTCAATGACACACCACCACACCACCTCCAACAAGGCCACTCCTCCTCCTAATCCTTTCCAAAATCGTTCCACCAACTCAGAACCAAGCATTCTAGTATGTGAGGCTATGGGCACCAGATATGCCAGCCATTATCTTTTAAAATAAAACAAAACAAAACACAATTTATAGAGCACTTTCATATACTTTGAGAGCTAGTTGGATTTCCAGATCAGTTGGATTTCTTTAAATTCTGCATCTGAAATAATTGGATCTTATCTTCTGTTTCTATGAGATTACTATGTAAAATGACAACAGCATATATTATTTTGGGGATTTTCTTTTTGAGTCTTCTGACCAACAACTAAGAAGGGAGGTTTCCCAGGTCTGGCAATGGGGATTTTATTATATACTTTATAGCTGTGGGGAAAGCATTATTACTCTAGTGATGTAGCTTCATTTATTTTCTGGATATGATTAAATAAACATGAAATAATGTTTCCTTATGTGTTTTTTAAAACATATTTAGCATTATTTATCTCTTCCTATTCCTCACTTGCTGTATCACCATCCTACATTCCAAGTTAAATAACCCCAGTTTTCCTAATTCTTCTATTCATAGTGCCTGCTTCTTCATCCCTTGACTTAAACTCCCCTCAAAATGGTCTTTTTATTATCTATCATCTATCTATCTATCTATCTATCTATCTATCTATCTATCATTTATTTATATTTTTGGTTTCTCTAGTTGTTCTGTGTTATATTCACACATCTGAACTTGAAGTGCCAACATTGTTAGAGGAAATCATATAAAGCCACAATTCTAGAAGAAGAGTTACAGGCAGTTAATGGCTACCATGAGAAGGAGAATAAGTATTCTCTAGGAACAAGCCCCTGATAGGCTATGCAATCCAAAATATCCAGCCTAACTGCACATGTATAGGAGAAAATAGGCTTAACAGGCTGTGTGTGTGTGTGTGTGTGTGTGTGTGTGTGTGTGTGTGTGTGTGTGAACCCATGCCTGTGGAACAATAATAATTAAAGAAGAGGAGATCATAAATTTGAGAGAGAGTTGGGGAGATCAGGGAAAGTTGGTGTGTGTAGAGAAAGAGAGTTGATAAAAGATATAAATGCAGTACTTATATATGAAATTCTCAAGGTGAATTTAAAGTAAAAAGGGGAAAAGTCTAGCCAAAGTTTGAAAGCAAATATGTGCCAACAGAATATACAGAAACTAACTTACATCACACTGTGTTTAAATCTTAAATGTATTTGTTGGCTTAGTCTTGAAATCCCAGCTATCAGTCAGTTTGAGGCAGAAGGCCCACAGTTTCAAGGTTTTCAGGGTGACAGAATCAGCTTAGTATCATCCTAAGAAACTTAGTGAGATTCTATCTCAAAATAAATACAATAAAACACTAGAGAAATAGGAAAATATAGCTCACTGGCATAATGCTTTCTTCAAATGTGTGTGCATCTGGGCTCAATATTTATTACCATAGAAACCAAACAAAGAATGCCAAAAACAGTTCTGACAAGAAATCTTATTTAATATGGACAAAATATTTGAATGCACATTTATTCAGAAAAACATAAGAATATCTATTAGTACATAATTAGGCATTGAAGAAATATAAATATTAATATACTCTTTCATATCCACTATTATGGTAATAATATAGGAAATTATAAATATCTGCAAAAATTTGTAGACATCCAAAATAAATATTTTGTGTGAAATTTCTTCTAAAACTATGTTAAGACTTAAATTATTTTAAAATTACTACCCAAAGTTGCCTTGCCATTTTATATTTTGATAATAAGTGTGAATATTATCCAGAATTGTAAAGATGAGATTAATATGAACCACTTATTGGGTACAAGTAGTGTCTATAAAGCTGAACCTAGATGCAAGATAGTTTTAAACACTCTAAAGAAAATACTAGTGTGTACAAAAATGTTAGCATTTTGGTATCTATTTATAAAAAATTAAATCTACCTAATCAGTACTGGCTAAGTCATTTGTAAAATATCTTCAGTTTCATAATGGAAATGATTTTTAAGTAATTATTATGTAATTGCAAAGCATCTGATAAGATGGAAGACCTAATTGAAGCCTACTAGTGCTTCCTTTGCAGTGCTGTCTCTTCATCAGCTCCTACTTAGCCAAAACAATATTATATCTTTTTTTGTGTATAAAAAGAGTCGAAATGGTCTTAGATTTTAATATGAACTGGAAATATTTGAGCATAGTGCCAAACCTAGCCTTAATTGTTTTAAATTGTATACACATAGATTTTCTAGGAATATATTTAAAACACAAGAATAATAAAATATTAAACTATGGAAGGAATTGAAAAATTCACTATTTTTTAAATTTCAAATCACATTGGTTTTGTTTTGTTGTTTGTTTGTTTTGTTTTCTTGGTTCTTTTGTTTTGTAAAATCTGGTCTTTAAATATTATGGTACAAATGGAACTTTGAGGATGCTAAAAGTAAAGGAAGGTAAAGGTCCTGTATGAATAGATACTTGCAAGGAATGACAATCTGAGACTGCAAAAATATTTATTGTTTTTCATTGTTCATTCTTTCAGAATTTCATATGTTTTGATTATATTTTTCCCTTCCCTATCTCCTTGCAGATTCCCCCACACTTCTCTACACATTCAAATTCATGTACTTTTTATCTCTTAAAAATCAAATATCAAAATCACAATAACAAAATCAGACACACATATATAGAGAGGGTAGAGACAGAATAAATCTTTTTTTAAAAAAAGAAAAAGAAAAATTCACCACATTTATGATCTACTCATTTTTTGAATACAATTTTTTTCATTAAGTTATAGTAGCTTTTTAAATTGTATCTATATAGATGTGTTTTCATGTGGATATATTGTGTTTTCTCCAAATTGAGTCAGGAACGAACTGTTCATTTTTCAATTAGATGAGACCAAAGCTTCCATTCTCATATCCATACTTGAATGGTTTAATTTTATGGTAACTAAAACTGGAGGGCAGGTAAAAAAATGATAAACCTGGATCAAAATGCTAGATGTAGAAGTGGGTGTTTAACAAGAGAAATAAGACAGAGAAGACAGAGTGAGAATTTATGTGATAAATATTGGATGTCTATTTAATTATGAACACCACAAAAATTCAGCTGAAGTTTGAAAAGTGAAACTACACTTCAGAATGCAGTATTCCTGGGTACTATGCTGTTTCATTGGCTAGTTAGTAGCTTTCCATAAAAGCAATCACATTCGATTATGTAACAGACTTTCTTTTAAAATGTTTTCTACAAAGTAAAATTCATGACTAAATCCAACATTATATTTAAGGTATTCAGATAGATACATATTCATTTAAAATTTTCCTTCTTTTTAAAATGAATGTCTGCCTATGAATTTCACTCTTAACATTGATGCTTATTGCATCTAGTATATTTTGGTATGTAGTGTTTTCATTATTGATCTCAAAATACTTTCTTATATTTTTCCCCTTTTTGACAATTCTGTTGCTTCAGAGTGTATTCTTTATTTTCTTCACATTTGTGAACCTTTCAGTTTATTTTCTGTTATTGACTACAAGACTCCTTTGGTTGTGGCTATGATTGTAATGTTTTTAATTGATTGAGACTTGTGTGTGACTTAGCATACTGTTTATCCTGGAAAATGTTGTATATTTGCACTTGGGAAAATTGTACTAGTGTTGCTGAGTAGAGTAAACTAAGGGTTTTTTTTTTTTGTTTGTTTGTTTGTTTGATAAAAGCAAACATGTCTGCTTATCTTTCAGGTTTAATTGTTGAAATACTGTTATTAGATATGGTGGTTTGTCTATGCTTGGCTGAAGGAGTGGCACTATTTGGAGGTTTGGCCTTGTTGGAGAATGTACAGGCATGGGCTTTAAGACCCTCATCATATTGACAGTGTTCTTTGCTTTACAGAAGCTTTGCCAATTTTATGAGGTCTCATCTATCAATTCTTAATCTTAGAGCATAAGCCATTGGTGTTATATTCAGGAACTTTTACCCTTTACCCAAGTATTAGAGTTTCTTCCCCACCTTCTCTTCTATTACTTTCAGTGTATCTGGTTTTATGTAAAGCTCCTTTATCCACTTGGACTTGAGCTTTGTACAAGGAGATAAGAATGGATAGATTTTCATTCTCCTACATGCTGACCTCCAGTTGAACCAGCACCATTTTTTGAAAATGCTACCCTTTTTCCATCGGACCATTTTAGCTCCTTTGTCAAAGATCAAGTGACCATAGATGTGCGGGTTCATTTCTGAGTCTTCAATTCTATTCCATTGATCTTCCTGCCTGTCTCTGTACCAATACCATGCAGTTTTTATTAATATTGCCTTGTGGTACAGTTTGAGGTCAGGGATGGTGATTCCCCCAGAAGTTCTTTTATTGTTGAGAATAGTTCTCACTATCCTAGGGTTTTTGTTATTCCAAATGAATTTGCAAATTGCTCTTTCTATCTCTATGAAGAATTGATTTGGAATTTTGATGGGTATTGTATTGAATCTGTAGATTGCTTTTGGCAAGACGGCCATTTTTACTATATTAATCCTGTTAATGCATGAGCATGGGAGATCTTTCCATTTTCTAAGATCTTCGATTTCTTTCTTCAGAGACTTGAAGTTCTTATACAGATCTTTCAACTTGCTTTGTTAGATTCACAACAAGGTTTTTTATATTATTTGTGACTATTGTGAAGGGTGTCATTTCCCTAATTTCTTTCTCATACTATTATACTTTGATTAAAGGAAGGCTAATGATTTGTTTGAATTAGTTTTATATGTAGCCACTTTGCTGAAGTAGTTTATCAGGTTAAGAGTTCTCTGGTGGAAGTTTTGGGGTCACTTAAGTATACTATCATGTCATCTGCAAATAGTGATAATTTGACTTCTTTCTTTCCTATTTGTATCCCTTTGAATTCCTTTTGTTGTTTAATTGCTCTGGCTAGGACTTCCAGTACTATATTGAATAGGTAGGGATAGAGTGGGCAGCCTTGTCTAGTCCCTGATTTTAGTGGGATCGCTTCATGTTTCTCTCTATTTAGTTTGTTGTTGGCTACTGGCTTGCTGTATATTTCTTTTATAATGTTTAGGAATGGGTCTTGAATTTCTGATCTTTTCAGAACTTTTACCATGAAGGGATGTTGAATTTTCTCAAATGCTTTCTCAGCATCTAGTGAGATGATTGTGTGTTTTTTTTCTTTGAGTTTGTTTATATAGTAAATTATGTTGATGGGTTTCCATATATTGAACCATCCCTGCATTTCTTGGATAAAGCCACGTGATCGTGATGGATGATTGGTGTGTTCTTGGATTTGGTTTGTAAGCAGTTTGAGTATTTTTGTATCGATATTCATAAGAGAGATTGGTCTGAAGTTCTCTTTCTTTGTGGTTTTATTTTATGTTTGGTTTAGGTATGAGCATAATTGTAACTCCATAGATCGAATTGGGTAGTGTTTCTTCTGCTGATATACAATGATATACAAGCCAGCTAAAATTCTCTTATAGATAAGGTAGATGACCTCTCTACCTCATATTTACTGAGGAATATTTGGCAATTTATGCTTGCTGTGGGAAAAATATTTTCTTCTTCTTCTTCTTCTTCTTCTTCTTCTTCTTCTTCTTCTTCTTCTTCTTCTTCTTCTTCTTCTTCCACTTCTTCTTCTTTTTTGAAAAATGTGATAATTGGTAGATGAAAGGACCTCAAAGTTAGCCCAAGACACCCCAAGACCGAGTTCTCACCTCAAAGGAAATTTACATGCCCCAGAGGAACAAAAGGCAGGTAGTAACACACAAAGAAAGGAGATAGAGGATGAATAAGAAGGGGAAGGGAACAAAGGAGAGGGGAGAGGTATATTTGTCTTAGAGAGACAAAGAGGAGACAGCCTATATGGCCCACAGACAAATGTCAGTTTTTAAAGGGAAAGGAGGAAACCCTATGTTAGGATATGGCATGGCATTTAATTTTAATTGAGATAGTTAATTACATGAGCCACAAGGGGCTTTTGATTGCTGGACTTCAATATTTTGATTGTTAAAACTTGGTAGTCAACCTTAGAATAAGGAAGTGGCCAAATAAGGGAATGGAACTTTGTGGCTAGTTTCAGGAATGTGATCTAATGGTTTAGCATCACAGAGGGAATGGAGGAGAAAGGTAAAACACAAAACTTGTTGGCAATATGTTTGCGATTCTCGGGCCTGTGTTTGCAATGTTTGACTTTAGAAAGTTTCTCATGTTTCAGTGGATATCTCCACAATCACACACATATGCTCAGTTGTAATGTGGTAAGACTTTTCCTGATGAGACATAACACACATGTCTACTCACCCCAAGTAAGGAACCCTTGACAGCACAATGTACAGATACCACCAAATTTCTACCTTGTTAAACAAATGAGTATTATTGGAGCTACTTACTGAATTATGGATGGGGGCATTACTCACAAGGGCAAAAATGACTCATCATCAAAAATTTCTACCTTGTTAAACAAATGAGTATTATTGGAGCTACTTACTGAATTATGGATGGGGGCATTACTCACAAGGGCAAAAATGATGGGGTGCATCATCAAAGTCCACCCCAGCACAGGGTGGAAATCACTACAAAAATATTGTTAAGAAATTGTCTATGGCATTAAATATCTTATGATCAGTCAATTTTTCTGTGTTTGCAAGGTATTTAAAGGGTGACAGCAATAGACATTGTAAAATGGGTGGTAAGAGTCATATGCGGCCTCACCCATAGATGGAACTATGAGCAACAGAGGAATGCTGAGTGGGGAAAAATAATCTTACCCAAAGATGAGTCTCTTAATTGGCTATCAAATACACTGTGCAGTGGCAGCACTCATCTATAATCCCAGCCCTTGGGAAGCAGAGGCAGGCAAATTTCTGAGTTTGAGGCTAGCTTGATCTACAGTGTAAGTTCCAGGTTAGCAACACAGAAAAATCCTGTCACACAATAGAAACAAAAATAACAATCACTAAATGGTCAGTCTTGAAATAACATAATATACATATAATTAACACTAAAAGGACTAAGAAAATCATATATATATGTATATATAATATATATATAGGTATAATTTATATATATATATATATATATATATATATACATACAGTGGTATATATGTATAATAACAAAAAGTAGAGGTCATGAACTTTAGAGGGAGTAAGTGGTGTAGGAATCATAGTAAGTTGTAGGAAGAAGAGGGAAGGAAGCAAATTATGTAATTATATTTTAATTTTAAGAAGTAAGGCAAATTATGTTAAGAATAAAATCTAGATTTTAGTGATTTTGTGGGCAAGTTTGAATAGTTGGTAAATGTAACACTGATTATAAGTACTTCTTTATGAATATCAGTCTTTGTTAAACATTCTGTCTTCAGTATATCATTCTTACTAAATTCTTAGGGAACTCATTCTTGGACATGAATCACCACAATTTCCTTATGTGTTAGCTAGCCAAAACAGGCAGAAGTGAGTGTTGAGTCATTTCTTTTTGAGAACAGAACAGAAATTCAAGCCAATCTTGATATTACATACTGACCAATATTGTGTTGTTATTCCCTTTAGCCTGCCACAATTTTTTTATCACACTTTTTCTCTAGGTCTCTTACCTTTTTACAGGCTGCATATTTTAAAGAACTGTACAATCTAAGTTATTTTTTTTTCTCCTAAAAAGTATTAAGTCTACTCTTAAACTCTTGCCACTTTTACATCCCAGGAAATATGTTTCTCAATAACTTCAAAATCATGTATTTAAAATATAGATATCAAATGTTATAAAGTACCTCAATGTCTGAACTCTCTGGGATAAAATAAATAAATAAATAAATAAACAAACAATAATTCATTTGAGTTAATGGAAAGCTCAGATTGGTTTGGTAGAGGCATGTGTGGCATTCCTTTTGTCTTGGTCATCCTGCCTAGCTCCTTGAAAGGCGTTTACAGGACTTTGCTTACTATCTTGCTTGTTCCTTTAACAGAACTGATATTATTTTGCACAAACTTAAAGTGGTACAAAAGCAGATTAGAAAAAAAATAAACTCGTTTTAGCCTCAGAACTGACTGGGATCATGCTACAAAGAAAAAAAGAATAAGATAAAAATGTGAAATTAAAATAAACATAAATTTTTTAATCTCAATAGAAAAATAAAATCATAATATATATGAGAAACCCAGAAATAGCTCAATTAGCTTCATAATATGCTGTACATTGATCAATAGCTTGTTTGACATATTTCCCCATGTCTCCAGTAGCTAACCACAGGGTTCAAATCCTTCCAGCATTATTTTTCCCCATTCATATTTAACTTTTTTTCTTTTTTTATTAGATATTTTATTTATATTTCAGAACCCCTATCCCATCCTCCCTCCTTCTGCTTCTATGAGGATGTGACCCCACCCACCTACCCACTCCAACCTCCCCACCCTCGCATTCATCCACACTGGGTCATCCAGCTTTCAGAGGACCAAGTACCTCCTTTCCCGCCTATGTCTGACAAGGCCATCCTCCCCTACATATACATATACATATACAGCTGGAGCCATGGGTCTCTCCCAGGCTGGTGGTTTAGACCCTGGAAACTCTGGTTGGTTGGTATTCTTGCTTTCCCCATGGAGCCGCAAAGCCTTTCAGCTCCTTCAGTCTTCTTTCTAACTCCTACATTGGGAACCCCATGATCAGTTCAATGATTAGCTGTGAGCCTCTGCCTCTGTATATGTCAGACTCTAGCAAACCTTTAAAGAGACAGCTATATTAAGCTCCTGTCAGCATGCACTTCCTGGTATCCACATCAGTGTTTACTTTTGGTAACTGCACATGAGATGGATAACCAGGTGGGACAGTCTCCAGAAGACCACTCCTTCAGTTTCTGTCCAACACTTTGTCTCCATATTTGCTCCCATCAGTATTTTGTTACTCCTTCTAAGAAGGACCGAAGCACCCACATTTTGGTCTTCCTTCTTCATGAGCTTCATGTGGTCTATGAGTTGTATCTTGGGTATTACGAGCTTTTGGGCTAATAATATCCAATTATCAGTGAGTGCATACCATGTGTTTTCTTTTGTGATTGGGTTACCTACTCAGGATGATATTTTCTAGTTCCATCCATTTGCCTAAGAATTTCACAAATCATTGTTTTTAATAACTGAGTAATACTCCATTGTGTAAATGTACCACATTTTTTCTTTTCTTTTTTTTTTAAATTAAATTTATTTTTTTAAACTCATTCACTTTACATCCTGCTCACTGCTGCCCCCCTCTGGGTCATTCCTCTCACAATCTTTACCCATCCGCACCCCACCTTCACTGCTCCTGGCCCTTTTCAATGACCAGGTCAAGCCCCACTGGCTATCCCCCCCCCCCCCCCGACAATTCAAGTCTCTGCTAGACTAGCTTCTTCCTCTCCCACTGATGTCAGACAGGGCAGCCCAGCTAGAAGAACATATCCCACAAATAGGCAACAGCTTTTGGAATAGCCCTGTTTCAGTTCAGGACCCACATGAAGACCAAACTCTACAACAGCTACATATATCTGGGGAGCTGTGAATCACAGCATTGGGGTATGGAACCTGAAGTCATGAAGAAACCCCAGTAGAACAATAGAGACATCAACCTACTCTCAAAAGTTTTCACCTTGGGTTTGATCAAGATGTATCTTGTCTTCAAGAAATGCACGCATGGTGGCAGAGACTGAAGAAAAGGCCAACCCATAACTGGCCCAACTTGAGACGAATCCCATGCACAAATACTGATTCCTGATACTATTAATACTCTAGTATGCTTGCAGACAAGAGTCTAACATGGTTGTGCTCTGAGAGGCTCCATCCAGGAGCTGACTCAGACAGATGTAGACACCCACAGCCAAATATTGTATAGTGGTTGTGGATTATTATGGAAGACTAGGAAGACGGATTGCAGGCCCTGATGGGGATAGGAACTCCACAGGAAAATCAACAGACTCACCTGGACGTTTGGGGTTTGCAGGCTGGAGTTAGGCCTTCCCACGTATTTGTAGAGGACTTACATTAGTTTAGTCTTTATTTTGTACTGCAGTAGTCCAAGACAAATCTTCTTTACCTGTTTAATTTTTTCAAGTGTAACTTCATCTTGACATTACTCATTAAAGAAGATTCTGGATTGTTTAAAAATGTCAGTTCCTTTACTTTTTTTCAGTAAGTATTTACTGATAGGAGATCTGTGTAATTCAACCTGTAGTGAATGACTGAAAATGTTCTGTTTGTATTATTCATTATATTTGTATAAATTAGAATGGGTAATTTCTATGGCTTAATTTGCACTAAAATTTTTCCTAAGATTTGGAGCTCTTGAGATTAACTCAAAAAATGTCTGAGCCAAACTGGGATATTTGGTCAGTCTACTCCAAATATTATGTTTAATTTTTACCTGATCTGGAAGTTTAGAAACACGAACTGTCTTGGAAATATGCTTATGTTTCATAGTTCAAATTTTATTCTTTCAAAATATAGTTTCAGTTTTGTGAATCACAAATATTTTAAACAATGGCACAAGCATTCCAAAGAAATAACTAATAAATATTCTCCTCAAGTAATTTATACCATGGAATGAGAGATGAAATATGATATTATATCTTGCAGCATGAAATTACTAGAAAACTTCCTTATGAAGTAAGAACAAAGCAATAAGAAAAAAATTCACTTCAGAAGGAGCATTGAAATTGGGTCTTTTAACATAAAGCATTGAAAATAAACTTTTAAACAAGAATTCTTCAGAACATTTCAATCTGCATCATTCAGCCATATCAAAATGAGTGTAGAAACAAGTGACGCTATAGTGAAGGAATCAGCCACTATCAGTTAAACTGAAAGAAGACTTAAGACAATGTACCTGGAAAGCTTTGTACTTTACAGAAAGAATAGTTCTATGCATGCTCTAACTTGAGGTTCAGATAAAGGAAAGTCGGATGTAAGTGACATGGAAGAGAGCATTTTTAAAGATATCCTGATTGGCCTCAAGTTGTAAGGAACTCAAAATGTGAAGACATTAGGAGTAATTAACCAAGTTCTCACTACTCTGGATAGATTACCACAAAAGCTGTGATTTAGGTACTTGCAGTGACTGACACATTTTTTTTTGAGTCATGATTCTATTGCCATAATGGTCTGGCTATTATCCTTATTTATTTGTTTGTTTATATTTTAAAGATATGGCTTTTATTCTTAACTTAAATAATGAAAAGAATTATATATGTATATTCTGTTTCCTATGTAGCACAATTTCACTTCAAAACCAAAATCCATAGACAGTAGAAAAGAAAGAGAACTCTTTCAGGTAATATTATAAATCAAGAGAAATATGAAAAATTTTAGATAGTCTTAGTGATATTATTTCAGAACTGTTTTTAAATTTTAAATATATGTATAATTTAATATGATATGCATAAATATAAATATATTTTAAATAATATAATTATATATATTACATTCTTAGTTCTTTTAGTGTTGTATGTATATTATATTATTTCAAGACTGACCACTTAGTTATTGTTTCTTTGTTTGTTGTTGTTTTGGTTTGTTTTATGAGACAGGGTTTCTCTGTGTAGCTCTCCTTGACATTACTCTGTAGATCAGGCTGGTCTCAAACTCAAAGTTTCACCTGCCTCTGCATCTTGAGTGCTGAGATTAAAGCTGTGCACCATCATGTTTGATAACCAATTAGGAGACTCATCTTTTGGAAAAATTGTTTCTTCCACACTCAGCATTTCTTGGTTTCTTATAGTTCCATCTATGAGTGAGTCTCCATAAGATTTCCAAGGTCTATGCTAACATGTCTATTGCTGCCACCCTACATTTTGGTCTTGTTTTAGTAGCTCATTAAAACATCATAGGTGCAACTTCCTTGACGTGTCTAGAAAACACAATCTCAGAGCACATCTTATCTCTGAGAAATCTTATCTTAGAGAAATTTTTGTAGTACTCCCACACAAGTACACCGATTTACAAAACATTGTGTATCACCAACCACATACTGATGACTATTTATTCAGTTCAAATGCTTACATGAGCAAATGAACATAGTTCATAAAAGTACAAAAAGATGCAAAATTAAAGTCTTGTTTGGTATCTTTGAGCAGGAATTTTAGAACTTGTCTAGAAGGACTTGTTTTCTTTGGTGTCAAAGTAGTTCCTGATTGAGATTATCACTTGGAGTTAAATGTTACACTTTTCAAAGTACATTTCACAACTCTGAAGATTGTAGAGCTCAGTTAAATCTGCTCTATTTAGATGTCATCCTTTACTGGATTTGTTAAAAACAGATTGATCAGTAGTTCTTGGGATGGAATGTTAGTTTAAAAATAACGTATTTGTTTAATATTAATAAAACAAAATCTTATAAACAATAAATTTTATACTGTAAACCTATATCCTGAAGACATCTGATAATGGCTAAAAATGACCCTGGAGGTATAGCTCATTTGCTAACTTGCTCTTTGGCAGATGGATACATTTAGGCTGTCTTGAATACCAGATGGGCCAGTCTATGTTCAAAACACAAGAGTAGCTCAAATTAGAGGTAATGGCATTTGCATATAAATAGCCTCAAGGAAGAAAAGTTCAAAATAATGGTTCTATTGGAACCTAATTGTGGCTTGGCATATTCATAGAAGTTTAACGGTGAAAACTGATCAAATTAGTATTTACTAAATCTAATGATGAGTGTCATTGTACAACATGGCTTTCACATCAAAAGTAATAAGAGATGTTTATTCTTTACCCAAATTATAATTGACTTTGCCTGGAATATAACTTCAGGTGGTTGCAAATAATAAATTTTATAAAAGAAACAGTTTTATGAAGTTTTACATTTTATTTGTTATGTATTTTCTCATTTTAGTTAGTTCTTTAAAAATTTCATACAATGGATTTTCATCATATTCATTTCCCTCCCTTAACTCCTTCCAGATCTATCCCAGTTTTGTACTCTCTCAACTTTGGATTTTAAAAAACATAAAATATAAATTATTTTTCTCATATACTCTTGTATGTGGGGCTTTCACTGAAGGGTTATATACTCATCAGGGGCTATATTCTTAAAGAAAACTGAATCTCTTCTAGCAACTATTAACTTCCTGTGACTGCATGTATAGAAATGGTGCTTTGTGCCATCTCCCTTATCAGTGTTGGAAATTTGTCTGGCCTTAGTCTGTATAGCTTTAGTTTATGCTGCCTAATCTTCTGGGAATCCATATTTACAAGTGCTCTGATATATCCAGATAATACTCTCTTTTTATAGTCATCTATCACTTATGTTTTTTACAATACTTCCACCTCCTTTTACCATGTTCCCTGAGCCTTAGATGGGCATGCTGTAGTACAGATACCTCACTTGGGGCAGAGAATTCAACAGTCTCTTACTCTCTGCACATTGACCAGTCTCTGTGTTAATCACTATCTACTACAAGAAGAAGCTTTTTTCATGAGGTTTGAAAGATCCATTAAACAATGATACAACAATATTTCATTTGAAGTCAGTTCAATACTATATCCTTTAGCAGAATATATTAATTTATTTTCTATTACTGTAATAAAACAATATGATCAAGGCAACTTAAGAAAGCATCTATTGGATTTACAATTTCAGAGAGATATAGGTTTCATCTTGCGGAATGGGTCTTCAATTTATTCAGGAAATGACTGGTTACTCCCATAACATATGTATTTCTTGCCAGGCAGTCCTTGTTGTATTTACAGGGTTCACAGCTAAGCAAGGTTGATGACTCCTTTTTTCCCCCCTGGTTGTGTGTATAACATCTTCTAACTATATGAAAGCTAGGCACTAGGGATGGAGTTTTCAGATTAATACAAACTTAAGTTCTTCATGTTCAGTTCAGTACATGTATTATGTATTCAGCAATTGGGTGCCCATGGAACTTTTAGGAACTATTTTTAGTCACAGAATGACAGTCTCAAATTAAGAAACATTTCAAATACACTCACAGAAATATCCAGTAAGTACAATTCAGTGTAGTGGAAAATTTTATATTATAGTTTTAAAATGTTATTTGCTGACATTACTATCTTTTTGGTTGGTAGAAGTCTGTTATTACATCTTAAAAAGTTTGAATTAATAGTACAAAAGATGCAAGATCAGACATTAAGTTAGGAAGTGAATAACTGTTAGGTAAGTAAAGGATACTTTAAGATTATTCATCTCAGATTCTTTATCATTCCAACATTCCACAATTAGGAAATATTAATTTGTTTATCATCTTTATAGAATCATAAACATAGTTGTGGCCTTTCAGTTTACATGAGTATTTATTACTTCTGTATTTATAATAAGTCAGTATACCTTTAAATTTACAGTACAATGAGATTTTTCCAATGATATTGATAATAAAGATAATGATGAATATAATAAATATTTTAGGGCTTAAATATAGTATAGAAAACCTTTCTATATAGCATTACAAATTATTTTCATTAATATTATAAATAACAATGATAAAAATCCCTAAAATGAAAGAGACAGAAAACTCCAGGTTTAGGTAAAGATGTCAAAGAGCCAATGAACAATCAATTTGATTGAGGATGAAATTGGAATGATGTAATCTGTTTGGACAACTGTTTTATAAAATTTTAGGAAATAGAATATGCATTGTCTATGGCCAAGTTTCACTGCCTGTTGGTATATGCCCAACATGATTATATGCATGTGCTTAATATTTTTTCTACTTTAATAATACATACATTGTTCTGAAATTTTATTTGGTTTAATTAGTATAAAAGGGGACCAGTTTCAAAGACCTTAAAACAACCCTTATGAGTAGAATAAAGATTCTTAAATAGTAAATGAATAAATAATGTAAAGAAATTAATGAAAACACAAAAAAGGAATGAATAAAATCATTAAAGTCTTAAAAACAGAAAAATAATCAATAAAGAAAACCAAAAACAATGGAAATATGGAAAAGCAAAATTTAGGAACTCAAACAGATAATATCAGAGGTTAATCTCTCAACAGGATACAAGAAATAAAAAAGAAAGACTCAGGGATTGAAACAAGAGATGAAATGGATACCTCACTCAAAGAAAATGTTAAATCTAAAAATTCCCTGGAATAAAACATGCAAGAAGTATAAAGCATAAAGGAAGAAGTGGTACAGGATAGGGGGTTCTAGGGAGGGTAAATGAGGAAAGGGGGTGACATCTGTTTTGGAAATAAATAAAAAACCCAATAAAACATATCTAAGAAATATGAGACAGTATGAAAACACTAAATCTAAGATTAATAAGAACTGAGGAAAGAGAAAAATGAGGTCCAATGATAAGAATAGAAGAAGAAATGGAAACCACAGAAAATATTATCAACTAAATCCTAGAAGAAAATATCCCTAACCTAAAGAAAAAAAATGCCTATTAAGATATCAGAAACATACAGAACACTAAACTATGCCAGAAAAAGTTACCCTCTGTACATAATAATCAAAATGCCAAGTGTCCAGAACAAGGAAAACATATTAAATACTATGAGGAAAAGAGGCTGTGTACCACATAACTATTAGCATAACACCTGAATTCACAATAAAGACCCTAAAAGCCAGAAGAAAAAGGCCGTGCAGATGTTCTGCATATTTGAAGAAATGACAAATGCAAGCCCGGACTAATATACATAGAAAAATATCAATGCCAAGACATGGAGAAAATAAGAGAATCTATCCACAAACAAAATTTGACCAATAACTATCTATATATCCAAACCTACAGAATATGTTGTTAGAATAATTCAAACCTACAGAGGTTAAACACACACAGAAGGCAAGAAATTCAAAATAGAGAATTCACACACACACACACACACACACACACACACACAAACACACACACACCACCAACATAGGCAAATAACAGGAATTCACAAATGCTGTTCATTTGTAAAAGCTCAATATCAGTGGTCTCAATTCCCAATAAAAAGAAACGATCTGACAGAATGCATGTGAAAAGCATATTCATCCTTCCACTACATCCAGAATATGTATCTTACCATCATTGCTAGACATCACTTCAGGGCAAAAGAATGGGAAGTCTTGAAGCAGACCAATGACTCATGCCAATAAACATTTGCAAGTAAAGATGTGTGGAGAAAGGGGTATAGTGTGTGACACACTGCAGCTTCAGTGGCAAAATACTTTGTTATTGTTGTTACTGATTTTGGGGCAGAGGTGAGGTTTCAAGGATGAAGGTCAGATATGAAAGGACAGTGAGGATGAGTGGGATTGAGTACATTATGCAAACTTTACACAGAATTAATAAAAAGTTATTTTTTTAAAGGAAAGAAAAAGTATCTGAAGTGGATGAACCGAAGAAGCAAGCTGGTGAGGCCCTTTCAATATCTTACAAAATAGACTTCAAACCAAAATTAATCAGAAGTGATAGGGAAAAATACTATCTGTCTTGATTTGAATATGAATGACACTATTTGGAGATGTAGCCTTAGAGTAGATATGCCACTGTGGCCACGGGCTTTTATACCCTAGTATTAGCTACCTGGAAGCCATTATTCTGCTATCAGTCTTCAGATGAAGATGTAGAACTCTTAGCTCCTCCTGTACCATGCCTGCCTGGATGGTGCCATGTTCCCACCTTGATGATATTGAACTAAACCTCAGAACCTGTAACCCAGCCCCAATTAAATGCTGTCCCTATAAGAGTTATCTTGGTCATGGTGCCTGTTCACACCAGTAAAACCCTAACTAAGACAGAAGTTGGTACCAGGTACTGGGGTATTGCTGTGGTAGGTATGACCATGCTATTGTTTGGAAGAATGTGGATTTGGGGACTTTGGATTTTGAAAGCAGTGGAATGATATCATTGGGTCTTAATGGGCTCTCCTAGTAGGAAAATGGAAGAATTTATTACTGAGAGTGGTTTGAATTGTACAGACCTGGCCCAAGAGGTTTCAGTGGAGAATTTCAATATGTGACCTAGAGACTGTTTCTGTAGTGTTTTGGTGAAAAATGTGGCTACTTTTTGCCTTTGTCTGAAGAGTCTGCCTGAGGCTAAGGTAAAGAGACTCAGATTAATTGTATTGACAAGGGAATTCTCAGAGATGCCCATTCATAGACTCTATTCTCTTGTTAAGTCTCATGAAGAACATTTTAAACTAGCACAAGATGATAAAGGAAAAATATAAAACACATGTTTTGAGTATTAAAAGGGCACCAGGAAGCAAAATGGAATGGAATCTTATGTTCTAGAAGACAACAGATTAAGGGAATCAGGGGCAAGATCCTACCTAGCTAAGTTTAGATCCAGGGATGATGGTGCACATCTTTAATCCCCCAAATACAGCAGACAGAGCTATTCAGATCCCTGTATTCAAGTTCAATCTACAGAACAAGTTCCAGAGCCAAGCTTAGGCAGATAGGGAGCTAGAAAACAGAAAGCTGGTAATAGAATAAGGGGGATGGGTCATATTTTAGGCCCAGCAAGCAGGAGAACTTGGCAACTTTGGCCATGTCTCTGGCTTTATATTCAAGAGGAGAAGGAGACTATTGGGACGATTGATGTTGGTTAGCTGAAACTAATAAATTAGTGGTGATTTAGAAGAGACCAGAATCACTGAGGTGGAATCTTCTGGGAAGTGTTTCCTGAGAGCAAAATAAGCTGTATTCCAGAGATAGCCAAGATGGTACCTCACACTGCAACTATACTTGGTAATGTGTAAGAATCACTGAGGTGGTACTGTTTTTGAAGGCATGAAGGGGTCATGAAGAACAGCTTAATCTTGGCAGTGTAAAAAGACCATGGAAGGCCATTGGTGAAGGTGCAGACTCAGTTGCAGTTGATGGCACAGGACTGAAGGGGTCATGGAAAGGAGTTGAGGCTCGGCACCATGAAGAGAGTCTATGAGAAGTCATTGGTGAAGCCTAGTTGCAGCAGAAGACTCCAGCATATTGGAGATGCCACTATCATGGGATGATTACCATGAACAGCAGCAGCAGTGGAGTGGTTCAACCTGAGCATAGAGTGCTACAGAGGGAAGAGCTGGAAAAATGATGCCAGTCCTTTGGAGGAACTGAGAAGATCTTGTGTGGATCTCAGAAATTGAAACAAGAAGCTGTAACATTGAAGGTGCCTTGGAGACCTCAAAATTTTTGAGGTGACAGAGCCATAGGATATCTCCTTAGGAGTGCTACTAACAGTGAGTGGAACCAGCACAGGAAAAGTTCAGTCAACAAAGATGAAAAAGCGCCTTTTGATCTGAAAACTGCTTTGACATCAGACATGGAGATGCAGAGTTTTGAGTTTGCCCAGCTTGTTTCCTGTCTTAATTTGGGGATTGCAGTTAAGTAATTGGATTGATCTCAGAAGACACTTTGAACTCTGGACTTTTGACATTGTTGAGACTGCTGTAGACTATGGGAACGTTGGAAGTTGGACTAAAGGTACATTTTTATTATGTTGTGGCTAGATATGGCCCCCATATACTGATGCATTTGAATAAGCCTATGAGGGGGGAAGGGAGTGGAATATCATGGTTTGAATATGCTTGATCCAGGGAGTGACACTATTTGGAGGTGTGGCTTTGTTGGAGTAGGTGTGCCACTGTGCACATGGACTTTTACATCCTAGTCCTAGCTACTTTGAAGTCACTCTTCTGCTAGCAGCCTTCAGGTAAAGATGTAGAACTCTCAGGAACTCCTGCACCATGCCTGCCAGGAAGCTGCCACATTCCTGCCTTGATGGTAATGGAAAGAACCTCTGAGCCTGTAAGCCAGCCCCAACTAAATGTTGTCCTTAAACAAGTTGCTTTGGTTGTGGTGTCTTTTCACAGCAGCAATGTTCACAGCAGTAAAACCCTAACTAAGACACTTGTCTATTCATCAAAGGCAAAATTCACCAACATGACATTTTAGTTTTTAACATCTTTGTCCCAAACACAAGGGCACACACATTTTAAAACAAACAGTCACATATTGACACTTGTACACTGATTGTGGGAAATTTCATTACCTAACTCCCATCAATAGGCAGGTCATCCAGACAAAAACTAAACAGAGGAATGCTAGAGCCAAACAAGTTTATAAAGCAAATGGACATAACAGATATTTCCTGAACATTTAAAACAAACAAAAAAGAATATATGTTCCTCGCTGCACCCAATGGAACTTTCTCCAAAATTGACCACATACTTGAACACAGTGCACACCTAAAGAGGTACAGAATATTTAATAACTTCCTGCATCCTATAATACAACCATGTAATAAAATTGAGTATCAAGAACAGTAATACCAAAAAGCCTATAAACACATGGATACTGAACAACTAACTACTGAATGAAAAAAATCAATACAGAAGTTAATAAAAAAATATAAAGACTTTCTAGGATTGGATAAAAATTAATATCCATCTTATCCAAATTCATGGAACACAATGAAGTTGGTTCTATGAGGTAAGTTCATAGCAGTAAGTGCTTACATCTAAGAATTGAAGTGATCTCATATTAGTAACTTAACAGCATACTTGAAATCTCTAAAACAAAAAAAAATAACAAACAAAATGAGTAGAGTGGCAAGAAATAATCAAACAAGGGCTGAAATCAATAAAATAGAAACAACAACAACAACAAAACACACACAGAATTGAGAGCTGGATAGGATGTTGAACAAATGGAAACCTCAGACATTGCTGATGGGAGTGCAAAACTATACAACTACCAGGGACATGAAACCTTAATCAGGATATATTATGAAGAGAAAAATTATCTGTTTTCAATAAAGGGGAAAAATAAAACCAATCACTCCTTCTTACTTTACATTTCATTCATTTTCCCTTTTTGGTAGTTTGAAATTTTAAATCACAATATTCTGTATCCTTACTGACTTAATGAACACATTTTATTCTTGAATGTAAAGTATTTCATGTACATGTCTTTGCATTCTCTAAATTTTTGGTTTAATTCATTAAAGTGCTTAAAGTGTAAATTCAAAAGAGCATATTATCAGTGTACTTTCTTGCCTAAGACTGAAACTAGACTTTATACGTACTAGACAAGCACTCCACAACTTAGTTCTACTACCATTCTTTTTTTAAATGGATATTTTATTTATTCACATTTCAAATGTTATCCCCTATCCTGGTTTCCTCTCTGGAAAACCCCTATCCTAACCTCCCTCCCCCTGATTCTATGAGGGTATTCCCCTGCCCACCCACCCACTCCTGCCTCCCCCCCACCCTGGCATTCCCCTACATTGTGGCATAGAGTCTTCACAGGAGCATATTATCAGTGTACTTTCTTGCCTAAGACTGAAACTGGACTTTATCATACTAGATAGACAAGCACTCTAAAACTGAGTTCTACTATCATTCTTATTTTTAATTGGATATTTTATTTATTTACATTTCAAATGTTATCTCCTTTCCTGGTTTCCTGTCTGGAAAACCCCTATCCCAACCTTTTTCCCCTTGTTTCTATGAGGGTGTTTTCTGCCCACCCACCCACTCCCACCTCCCCACCCTGGCATTCTCCTACGTTGTGGCATAGAGACTTCACAGAACCAAGGGCCTCTCCTCCCATTGATATCCAACAAAGCCATCCTCTGTTACATATGTGGCTGGAGCCATGGGTCCTTCCGTGTGTACTCTTTGCTTGGTGGTTTAGTCCCTGGGAGCTCTGGGGTGGGTGTGTCTGGTTAGTTGATACTGTTGTTCTTCCTGTGGGGTTGCAAACTCCTTCAGCTCCTTCAGTAATTTCTCTAACCCCTCCACTGGGGACCCCAAGCTCAGTCCAATGGCTGGCTGCGAGCATCCTTCTCTGTATTTGTCAGGCTCTGGCAGAGCTTAATACTTTCTTTTCTTTTTTTTTTTTTAAATAATTTTTACACAGTATCTCACTACATTTCCCAGGCTAGCCTTTAACTTGTGGTTTATGCACTTCAACTTCTGGAGTTGTTGGGATTGTAGGCATCCATTAAAGTTCTGTACTTATTTTTAATATTTCTTCAGAATTATTTATAAATAAAATTCATGCATCCTCTGTATGTGAAAACATAATCTGGGTCTATTCATGCTGATTTACACAATTAATAAATCTGGTTGATATTGAGATCATATCCACACATTTTGTACTTAAGCACATAGAAACCCTAATTAATTATGTATTACTGGATTATCTATTTATTTTCCTTTAGCTCTAAATGCAGTTCAATATGATGTTTAAGAAAGATAAACCAGAGACTTCTATGCCAGCATTAATTATGTGTGGTATGTATCATACCTATTTTGGGTTCTATAACTCACAATTTAGTTTTTAAACGTTTAACAGTAAGTTTAAATTTCACCATATAGGTACAGAAAAAAGCATCTTTAAAATTCAAGGCATAAATACCTGAAAAGATGAGATAACTGGAAGTTCAGCTTGTTTGACACTGATATTAACTAAGACTAAGTAGATTTTTTTTCCTTTGATCATCATTTAATGTTTTTGTCAGCAGAGTCTGTTCCATTAAAACTAAGCTGGTTCAGAGTAAGGTCAGCTGGAAACTCCCATTGTTTATGCTTCCTCAGGCCAAACTGAACTGAGCTAGTTGAAAACCTATACCAGTATAAACTCGGGAAAATCATGAAAGTTAAATACACATGCACACACACACAAACACACACATACATGGAGAGAGAGAGAAAGAGAGAGAGAGAGAGAGAGAGAGAGAGAGAGAGAGAGAGAGAGAGAGAAAGAAAGAAAGAAAGAAAGAAGCATAGACAAGGAAACATATGCATGCATTCATGAATTTGACTTATAAATGTACGGAAATGTGATTTCTTCCACCCAGTCTGTGTCAAAAACCTGATAAAATAATAACAAGCAATATATTTCTATGCAATGTTAAGTTGAAGAAATTGGGGTGTTGGATGATCACTGAATAGAAATCCTATTCTCTACATTCAGATTAAAGCTAGTTGGAGGGACAGGCAAAGAAAATGGAAGGAAATTAATAAAAATAATATTTTATTATTGTTAAGGATGAGGTTGTGAAGATAGCTTAGATGTTAAGTTTAAAAAGTGACCTCTAAAACTCTCTGTAAATTTGAGAAACCTAAGCTTAAAAATACAGTTTTAAAGACACTCATATATAATTTTGATCCAAGGACACACTTGATTCTGTTTTCCATTTCCTCCACTGGAGGATCCTTGCCATCCCATGGTGGTTGATATTATGCACATATTTAACTAAAGGATATCCAGATAACAGGTTAAGCATTATTTTGAAGTGTATCTATGAAAGTGTTCCTGAAGAGGATTAGCATTGGAAAAGATCAAATTTTATTAAGAAAAGTACATCAATAACAATATTGTGGGAGAAAACAGTGTACCATCCGATTCACTGAGAACCCAATTCACTGAGAATAGTACAAAACTATGGAGGAAAAGTAAATTCACTCTTTCTTTACTGAGACATCAATTGTCTCCTGCCTTTGTAGGTAATTTGTCCTAGACCTATAACTCAGACTGGGACTTTTTTTTTGCCTTAGTTTTCAGACCTTAAGTTTTGGACTAAAAATTGTACCACCAGTTTCCAATAGTTGGCAGATCCCAAGAACTTCACAACCTCTATCATTGTGTATATAGCACTATCCATTATACAGAATCTTTTCTCTGATGGGAAAAATATATGAAGCTTCAAGAATAAAACGGAAATGTTCTTCCTGTAATTCTAATTCTAGTGTTTGAAGTGGTAACTTCAATAGAAATTTACTGTTCCAGTTCTGCTTCTACTCTCACAGTATAGAGGCACCATTATGCATGAGGCTGAAATGGAGGGAGTGAAGCTTGTATCACAAGCAGGGTGGGTTCACAGGATCTCTACCAACTTGGATGCCAGGGAGAAAAATCCTTCTGTAAGAGGTGTTCAGTAAAATAGTTCTTCTTTATTGGGGGTGAAATGGGCTATATAAACTTTGGGGAATGACTAGGAGGTTTTCAGAGTGAGTGTACATTATTGGATAATACTAAGGTTCTGGGAATGCTTTATTTCCTCAAAAAGGAATTCTAGGTGCTTATTGGACATGTTTTTATAGGGAGAAGGGAAGTTAAACCTATAATTTGGCCACCAGGTTAGGTGGCTACTTCAATGGTGATGATAGTAAAAAGGTCACAAATCTACATGTTCAGGGCATGTAGGCCCAGAACAGGGAGAGAGCAATCCTTACACATGTAGGCCTGAAGATGAAAATTTGGGAGATTTGGACATGTCTCAATCTCACTCTTCCTCCAGACCCATCTGCACCTAGTCATCTGGCTTACTTGACCTACAGAAATTTATAAATAAGAACTAGTGCTTATTATCCTTCTTGTTGTTCTGGGATCTTCCTCAATGTGATTTTATTTGGTATACACATTAGCTTTTAGTCATTATCCTTTTAAATATTTCTCCTTTTCTGTCATATTATTTGGTGTTACCATATGTTTACTTCAGTCATTTCATAATTTTTCCTACATTTCTTGAATATTGTTTCTTTGTATTTTTCCATTCTTCTTTGAATTTAGAAAGTTTCTCTAAAAATAAATGGCTATTGAGGTGGCTAAGCCAGTAACCATGCTTGTCATTACTCATGGCACCCTGAAGTTTTTCACTACATTGCAAATGCTGTAAAAACAAAACAAAACAAAATTCTAGTACATTGTCCTCTAAGTTCAAATAAACACAGTGGTTTGGGCAAGAGCGTGCATACTTGTGGTAACATTAACACACACACACACACACATACACACACAAATACATTTATTCAACAAAGACACACAAAGAGAGAATGTGGAGCAAATAAACATATGTAAGATAATTTTTAAAATTTCAAATACGTCTTCTAAATATTTAAAGTAGATGGAGTCAGAGGCTAGTCCAGGTAAGCTAGAATTGTTGAGAGCTGCACTAGTCCCTGGTTTGGGCGCCAAAAATGTTGGGGCTTAGGCTGCCCCACTTTGGGCGGCCTAGAATGTTGGGACCCTCACTAGTCCCATGTTCGGGTGCCAAAAAATGTCGGGAACCGCACTAGTCCCATGTTCGGGCACCAAAAATGTTGCAGCCCAAGCAAAATGTTGAGGTCCGGGCTACCCTGCATTTGGCAGCTACTGTATCCCGGCTCAAGCTGCCACTCCGGTCCGCGGGTTGGGGTTCAGCAAGAGAGAGAGTGAGGGCAGACTAGAAGGATGGAGACCAGACAGAGTGTGTTTCAATCCCGTTTATTCTTCAGTCTCTCTTCCTCTAAGTGTCTCAAGTCCTAAGTTCCTAGTCCCTAGTTCTTAGTCCCTAGTGCCTCCAAGTTCCAAGTTACTTCTTCCAAGTTCTCTTCCAAGTGCCTGCTTCTCTGTCTTCTCTCTGCTGTGTCTCCCTAATGTCTGATTCTCTACTGTCTGCCTCTGCCTTTTATATGTCTCACTTCTAAGCCATGCCTCTAAGTCACACCTATAATCATGCCCTTAGGTCTTGTCTCTAAATCTGATCTCTACACTTCTAAATCATACTCTTAAGTTACACACCTTTAATCTCACACACCTTTAATCTCACACATCTAAGGTATCTAAACCAAGATTATTGGAGTGTGCTCAGCTGTTGTAGGCTATTGTAATACAAGTCTCATATCAGGGTATATGGCTCAAGATGGCTGCAAAGCTGATAGCCACTTTCTGCTAAAAGTCGGCCCCCAACATAGAGTATCAGGGTATGTATCAGGGTAGCATACACAGTTAGAGACTTTTCAAAAAATAGGCAGAATGTTATTACAAAAAAATAAAAAAGAACTAGAGCCATGACTGTGGCCCTTGCAAAGACCAAGGTTCTGTTCCCAGCACTCTCATGACAGTCAGCTGTCATTCATAACTCTAATTCCTGGGGATTCAGTGCTATCTTTTGTCATCTATACTCACAAGTCTCTCTCTTTCTCTCTCTCTCTCTCTCTCTCTCTCTCTCTCTCTCTCTCTCTCTCTTCTCTCTTTCTCTCTCTCACCACACACATACAACACAATGCACATATATACATGTAGAAAACACATTCATGGGCATAAATTTTTTAAAAGTCTTTTTTAAAAATAAAGGAACAGTCCTACTCAGCTATATTCTGTACATCCTTCTCCATGTGCATTCTCCCAAACCCACTAGATCTATGATGGCCCTATATCTTGTGTATTGTCCTGGTATGGACACTGCTCCATGAATTACAGCCAACTTCTGGGATTTTATCAGTACTCACTCTGACTGTTCTTACTGGCCTCTCTACATCTAACTATTGCATCAAGTCAGATTATATTTCCAGGATCTAGTTCAGGGAATGTACCTAATCTTCCTCTTCTGTACTTTCCCTTACCAAGCAGATCTAGCCCTGTTCCCACATGCAGTGCTCTTGCCTAGTCTGGATACCTTTACCCCTAATGAAACCAATCTCTACATGTTTTAAGGTTCTTCCCTGTTGGCCCCCAACACACAGACCCATCCTCTGCTACACACAGACCCATCCTCTGTTACATTCAACTTCTTTGCTAAGCCATATCTACCCTTATACTCTAGGCTTAATTCAGGAAACACATAAAGACAAAGGTCATATGATGACATCAATAGAAGAAAACAACTTTAACAAAATCCAAAATACCTTCATGATAAAAGTCCTAGAGAATATTGGACTAGAGAAATGATTCTCAAACTGTGAGTTGTGACCCCTATGTGGTCAAAATATGCTTTTATAGGAGTTGCCTAAGAATATTAGAAAACACTGATATTTACATTATGATTCATAACAGTAGTCAAATTACACCTATGAAGTAGCAACAAAAATAATATATAGTTTGTGGTCACCACAACATGAGGATCTATGTTAAAGCATTACAGCATTAGGATGGTTGAGAACCACTGGACTACAAGGAATAAAACTCAACATAATACATGTCAAATATTACAGCCAACATCATTCTAAATGCAGAAAACCTTGAAATAGTCCCATTGGAGCCAGTGTTGAGACAGGGATGTCCATTATTAACAACCCCTTTTAATATTATTTGCAGTGTTAACTGGAACAGTAGGGCAAGAAAGAAAAATTTAATGGATAAAAAAGGGAAAAGAATTATCAGACTATCTCCATTTGGAGAATACATGAAATGCATTAGAAGTTTCAAGAATTCTACCAGAAAAGTTCTGGAATAAACAAATTCAACAATATGTCAAGATACAGAATTAGTTTTACACAATAACTTTTAAATACACTAAAACCAAACATAAATATAAAGATATGATAGACCAATATTATCAAAGAAAATAAAACATCTAAGAAGAATCTTAACCTATAACTTGAAGGACATCTATAAGAACAACTTTAGACATCTGAAGAAAAATGAAGACCTAGGAAAGAGAATGTTATACCATGCCCGTGGATCCATAGAAATAATATTATTAAAAGTGACCACTTTCTAAAAATATTTAGAGATTCATTGAAATCACAAGCAAAATTCTCATCTAATTATTCACTAAATTATAAAATAACCCTTCTTAAATTCTTAAATTTATATAGAACAAAAAGATCACTGACAATCAAAACAGTATGGGTAAATAGGATAATATTGGAGGGATTACCATTCTAGACTTATGACATATTACAGAGCAAAGAAATAGACATGTCCACTAATGAAACAAAATCAAAGATTCTAACATGGGTCAGTAGATGTAACTTCAGTCATTTCATACTTGGCAATGAAAGGAAAAAAATAGGTAGGGAAAAGGAAACTTTGTCAACAAATGGTTATTGGAAAAAAATGTTTGTCCACATATAGAAGAATAAAATTAGACCTAAAACTAACATCCTACACAAAAATAATCTCCAAATATATTAAATACCTAAATGTGAAATTCATAAAACTTAAACTTCTGGAAGAAATATTGCAGTACACTATACAATGGAGGTATAAGAAAGGACTTTCTGAATAGAATTTCATTTGCTCAAGAATTAAAGCTAACAATCAAATAAGTGGGAAATCATAAAACTAAAATACTTCCAGGTAGCTGAAAAAATATTTGAGCAAAGAGTAAGTCCACAGATTAGAAGAAAATGTTTTCCAAATATTTGTCTGACAGAGGACTAATATCCAAAATATATAAAGAACTCAAAAATCAAAGAGTCAAACAAATAATGAGAAACTTTGTAAAATGCACCTGGGACCTGAGCAGAGAACTCTCAAAAGACAAAACATATGGGTAAGAAGTATCTCAATTTTTTTCATTTTTGGAAAGAATTGACTCTACCAACTAGGGAAATGCAAATCAAAACAATTTTGAGATTTTATCTTACCCAAGGCAGAATGGCACACATCAACAAAATGAAAAACAACAAATGCTGAAGAGGATGTGGTGAAAAGAAAAGCCCTGTTCACTGTTTGACAGATTGCAAACTGGGGAAGCAAATATGGAAATAAGTGTAAAGAATTCCCAAAAAGCGAAAAATAAATCTATCGTATGATCTAGCTATAGAACTCTTTGACATATGCCCAAAGGACTCCACATATAAATCCACAGCTACTTTTTCAGTCCTGTTAATTTTTGCTCTATTTCCAGTACCCAGGAAAAGGAAAAAAATATAAATTTCCTTCAATTTACTGACACATAAATAGTATAAATATGGTACATATACACTATGGAATACTATGAATCTGTAAAGATAAATGAAATCATGAACTTTGGAAGTAAATGGATGGAACAAGAAAAGATCACATTAAATGAGGCAACCCAGACAAAGAAAGACAAACATAACCTTTTCTCATCTAAGTATCCTTGTTCTACATCTTGAGATGTGAATACATATCTTAGAAAAACTGCAAAATCAGGAAGCAAAAAAGAGGCTACTGCCAGTTTTTAGGTAAAGGGCTTTCAATAGGGAGCGGAATATTAAAATAGGAGTGAGTTGGTGAAGGATATGTTTAAAAAAATGGTACCAGTGATTAGGGAGTCAGGGAAAGGTGAAAATAGAAGAAGGAGAAAAGAGTAAAATGACAGTAAAAATGTCTAAAGCAGGCATAAGGAATCATACTATTAACTATCTACCTAAAATATAGTACATGTAAATCAGCATACACACACACACACACACACACACACACACACACACACATATATATATATATGTATATAAATAGAAATTTTTTATTAAAAGTATATATGTATACTTTTATATGTATATATATAAACATATATACTTTTAATAAAAATTTTCTATTTGAGCTAGCAATTCTCCATCCAATAGCCCAATTTTATCTAACAAAACTTTAAAACCAGGCATGAGAAACTATCTTAGGAGTTGTTGGTTGGGGTGGTTCTATATATTTCCTAAATATTTTATACTACTATTGTTGTATTTTGTTTTCCCCAGAGGTAGAATGTAAGTCTCTATTGCTGAAGATATCAAGAAGTTCAGACACTGGGCCCAGAGTCCTTTGATCAAGGTATCAGAAGGCATCACACAAGCCTCCAAAAGGAAGGAAGGACCCAATATTTTTACCCAGCCATAATGCCATGAATCACATTAGGAATGAGCATGAGAAGGAAGTAAAAAGCAGCAGCTCTTAAACTGTGGGCCATGACACTTTATAGAACTCTTTATTACTGTGGTCACATATTAGATATCCTGCATATTAGATATTTACATTATGATTCTAACAGTAGCAAAATTACTGTTATGAAGTAGAAAAATAATTACATGGTTGGGGATTGCCGCAAAAATAAAAAATGTATTAAAGGGTCAAAGCATGAGGAAACACTATACTACATTTTCAGTGGTGGCATGCATATATTGGTTGTAACCAACAGCTCTCTAATTGAAGTGAAGCCTGACACAAGAAGAAAATCAGGCTTCATACCAGAAACTTAGCCAGCTTCCCAAGGCTGGTGAATTTATGAATTTTGGACAAGAATCTACAACTGCTACTTATGAAACTTAACTATATTTTAAATATGTGTCCTTATAACTACAGCTAAGTGTAGTTCTCATCCCTAAACCCTAATTAAGTAAACTTCAATAGAAGGATGCCCTTAAAGAAAAGAAAACCAATCAAAATGCAGGATTGTGGTGCCAGTGAATACCTCTACAATACAACTTTTTCACTTAAGGCTCTGGGATAATTAAGGAAGAAGAAGACAGAAAGATTGTAAGAACCAGAGAAACAGGGAGTTTTCTGTGAGACTGTGTCTCCTAGTAATGTAAGAAGGTACATTTATAAAGTCTTACCAACTTGACTGAATAAACATGAGATGGATAAGGAAGGCATACTAGATATGCCAAATTGAATAGAGGCCTAATTGAATAAAGAAAGCTTACAAGGCTTCAAATCTTCACAAAGAACTATAGGTCACTAAGAAACTCTGAGTGGGAGAAAGAATTTCCTAAGGAAGTCCACATCTCTTGATTGATCTATTGAAAGTTCAGCTCTGAAAGCATATATACAAGTAACATTATTCAGACTGAGCAGTTTAAACCTGCATATTCACAAATGTGTGGGTGTGTATTAACAGCAATTAATGAAAAAACAGATAAGGAGGGATAGATATATGCAGGGGTTAGAGGGAGAAACATTAAGGAGAAAAAACATAATTATATTTCAACCTCAAATAATAATATCAATAACTTTTAAATGTAAAAGTTGACTATAAAATATACCCTTGATAAAGAAAATGAACAGCATCAGCATCAACAGGCACTATAACCCATTTTCATAAAGTTCTGTCTATATTTCTACAGGCTTACTGATTCTTTTCTCAATCCATATTCAATCTACTGATAGAGTAGTCTTCAGTTTTGCTACTGCTTTAGGTTTGATGTACAGTAATTTCTTTTGATTCATTTTTGCTTTTTTTCAGTCTACATTACACATTTATTCTTACATTCAATTCACTTTCCAGTTCCTCCCTTCACCTATTAATCCAACTAATGTAAATTTTCTGATACTGCTCAAATCTCTGCGATACTTAAATTTGGTCTGTCTCTTCAAATTATTAATTTTTCAATATTTTACTTCAATATAGCACACTTTTTGAAAATGAGACATAATATACAAAAAATGGATAAATTGATTCTTTAGTGAGCAGTTTTGTTTATTTGGGTATAAGTTAAGCACTGTAGACTGTTTTGTAGATGCAGATTGAAGAGGCTGAAATTTGTCTTCTGGTTTTTTTTAATGTGTCTCTCACCATTTTTGAGTTTCTGTGGAAATATAAAAGTAATCGTAACCTTGCTCTTTTCTTTTTCCAGTTTTAACCTCTGTTGTTCTACCCAAAATATATTGATATGTTAGTAAGGAATGGGGGGCAGAGATAGTTTTTTTTAATCCCATGATATATTTTAGCCTATTCACGTACCTGTCCTTTTGGTTTGTATCATTCATACATGCATTCATTGGATGAGAGAGGAAGATAACAAAGGCCTGGGATTTGGTATGCTTTATCATCAAGTTTAATGCTAGAAGTAAAGGGCATTTATTATTTTCTTCTTTCCTGTGTTGCTGAGTCTCTGCTAAAAATACTTTCCCCCTTTGAAGCACAGAATGTTCTCTGTATACTTTCAAAATGTTTGTTTACCTTGGAAATGTTTGTCTTCTTGGAATAAAAGCCTATTTTTCTCTAGTCTTGAAAGTTAGAATGTTGTGGGCCCCTAAGACACAAACTCACAAAAATTTATAAAAGAATTCTATAATTGAGCTTTCAGAAAAAACTTAACTAAAAGATAGTTCAGATTGACCTTCTATTAACTTCAATTTATCAATTATTGTTGAAGTGTTCCTGTCATTACAAGACTCGTGTTACAAATCTTTTTTTCAAGAGAAAAGGAAAATGTGTTATGAAACTGTGGCTTAATGAAAGTAATGTTGAAATATTTTTTCCTATCTTCCCACAATGATGAGAAAGGTGATGCTCTATATTCTCTAGTCTCAACTGAACAAAAGTACTTCATGGATTTTTTTTCTGAATCAAAGAATTGTTCTAGTTATGAAGCAAAAAGACTAAATACACCTGCCTATGATTTTGGGGAAATGGTAAAGGTGGACAAAAAATATATATAATGAGAGATACACACACACAGAGAGAGAGAGAGAGAGAGAGAGAGAGAGAGAGAGAGAGGCCAACTAAGGGACAATGTGACATGATTTCCTGCTTCTGGAATAGAGTCAGGAGGATATGAGCCTCCATGATTGTTGATGACTGCTGTGGGCATAAAGTTTGTTTATATAATTGTGTACATATTTTCATGTTCCTCCTTCAAGGAATCACCTGTCTTCTAAGGTTAATGTCTCTAAGATTAGAGATTTCACAAGTCAGGGTGGCAAAGATATGGCTAATGTCTCAGCAAAATGCTAGAACACTGTGACTTTTTAGTACAGCCCTTAAGGGAAACACATACACACACACACACACACACACACACACACACACCGACTTCTTCCAGAAAGCGGCTATCATCTTTGCAGCCACTTCAGGCCATATATTCCTGACAAAAAACTTGTTTTCAACAGCCTACAACAGCTGAGCACACTCTGATAAACATCTTGTTTTTCAAACATATCTTGTTTCACTGTTTAGTGCCCCCAGCTGCAAGGTGCACGTGGTATCCACAGCTGCAAGGCACATGGTAAAGTGTCTTCAGCTGTGTTCCCCTGCTTGTGCTTAAAAATACCCAGGATTTCCTTGCAATAAAGGAGACTTGAAACAGGAGACTTGAGACTTGGTCACACACTCTGGCTTGTCTCCATTCTTAGCATCTCTTCCATCCCCACTGTCTCTCTTGCTAGACCCTGACCTGCAGACTGGAGCAGCAGCAGCTGGGGTGGGACACAGTGGCCCCCAAGCGAGGGGCAGTGAAGACCTCAACAGTTCTTCCTGTGGAGTTCCTATTCCCTTCTGAGCTGCAATCTTTCCTTCTATTCTTCCATAAGAGGCCCCAGACCCTATCAACTTTATGGCTATAGGTGTCTGTATCTGTGTGAGACACTGGCACCTCTCAGGGGACAGCCATGCTAGGCTCCTGCCAACAAGCATAGTAGAGAATCATTATTAATGTCAAAGATTGATACTTGCCCATGGAATCAGTCTCTAGTTTGGCCAATTTTTAGATGGCCATTCTCTCAGTCCCTGCTTCATCTTTTCCCTATCTTTCTTGTAGACAAGGCAAAATTTGGGTTGAAAGTATTGGTGGGTTGATGTCTCTATTGTTTGACTAGGGTTCCTATCTGACTACAAGAGGTGACCTCTTCAGATCCCATATTCCCAATGCTGTGAATCACAGCTAAGGTTAGGCTTCTTGATGCTTGGGTACCTCCCTTATCTCAGGTCTCTCTTATCCTGGAAATGTCCCACATATTTCCCATGTCAGTTGCTGATTTCAATTTATGTTCATGGCCATATGGCCATCTTTCTTGTGCTTCCCCACACCTGATCCTAAACCCCCCATTCCTCTCACATTCACCTCCCTCCAAGTATCCTCCCTCCATCTGCCTCTTATGACTATTGTATTCCTTCTTCTAAGTGAGATTGAAGAGTCTTTGCTTGGGCTATCCTTCTTGCTTATCTTCTTTGGGTCTGTGGAATATAGCATGGGTATTCTATATTTTAAATAGTAAATAGTCTTCATACATCTGATATTTAGCATTACAATTTCAGCCTCATGTTTACTCTACTATATTCTTATCAACAAATTCAATAGCCATTGCAAAAGGGCTACTTTTCTTAAAGGTATGAAACTAGCATATCTAGATCATTCAAAGGAGACAAGCAGATTTCCTCTCACACACACACAAAACAATCTGCTCGTTTTCCTGATGAAATGGATAGAAAAGATGTATATTGTTGAAAGTACAGCATTACATAGTAAATATATAAACAAGTGATATATATATGTATATATATATAGATATATAGATTTACACAATTAAATATTATGTTCTGTGTATAAGTATAGTTGCTGTACATTTTTTGTGTAGAATGACATATCACTCTCTTTCTCTCTCTCTCCTTCTTTCCCCAGTGTGTGTTTGTGTGTGTGTGTATATGTTTGTGTTTAAACACCCTTGAACCTCAGTAAGCAATTAAAAGTCAAAGAACATATTTTGACAAGAGTATCTTTCCCATCTTGCTTTAAGGCTGGATGTCTCTTCTTGTTTCTATCTCTAGACTCATATCTTACCAAGTAGGGCTGGCATCATAGACAAAGTATGTTAACAAATGTTCTTAAATTTGAACTGAGGTTTTCATGTTTTCACAGGAAGAACTTTAACCTGCATATCCATTCTGCTGCTTCAGTGATATATATTTTTACAACTGCCAGTAGGTTTGATTACACCAACATCATCACAAACATATAATATCCTCAGTTTGAAAATGATATCTTCCAATCCATGAAAATGGATAGGCTTATTATAATCATTTACACACTATATAATTTCTTCTCTTGGGGCTTTATATTTCTTAGCTTTGTTTTCTAAATATTCTTTGATATTCTTGTTTCCATTAAAATAAAAGTATATAAATTTATGGAAAATATACAAAATGAGTACTCAAGAAAAAATATAGTTACTGTTATTTTATGAGTTTTATAAGTTATGCAATTAGTACTCTAAGGCAAAAAAAGACTCATTTGAGTGACCACACTCTTTTGAACATAGTGGAGCATGTGTTCTTGTTATCTGTTGGAGCATCTTTTGGGCAAATGCCCAGGACTGGGTTAGCTGGATCCTCAGCTAATTTTGTGAGGAACTGTCAGACTGATTTCCAGAGTGGTTATACCAGCTTGCAATCCCACTGAAAAATGGAGGAGTGTTGATCTTTCTCCGCATCCTCACCAGCAACTGCTATGACCTGAGTTTTTGATCTTAGCCATTCTGACTGGTGTGAGATAGAATCTTAGGGTTGTTTTGAATTGCATTTCCCTGATGACTAAGGATGTTGAGCATTTCTTTAGGTGCTTCTCTGCCATTTGAGTTTCCTCAGTTGAGAATTCTTTATTTAGCTCTGTACCCCATTTTTAATATGATTCTTTGGTTGTCTGGAGTATAATTTCTTGAGTTATTTGTATATATTGGATATTAGCCCTCTATCAGATGTAGGATTGGTAAAGATCTTTTCCCAATCTGTTGGTAGCCATTTTGTCTTATTGGTAGTGTCATTTGCCTTACCGAAGCTTTGCAACTTTCTGAGGTCCAATTTGTCAATTCTTGATCTTAGAGCATAAGCCATTGGTGTTCTGTTTAGGAACCTTTCCACTGTGTCCAAGTATTCAAGGTTCTTCCCCACCTTTTCTTCTATTAGTTTCAATGTGTCTGGTTTTATGTGGAGGTTCTTTATCCACTTTGAGGGATTTCCATATATTGAAACATCCTTGAATCTCTGGGATAAAGCCTACTTGATCATGTTGAAGAATTGTTTTTAAATGCTTGAAATCCTTATAGGTAACCAATTAGAGTTTTCAGATGCTGGCAATGATTGGGAGAAAGAGGAACACTCCTCTATTGTTCATGGGATTGCAAGCTGGTACAACCATTGTGGAAATCAGTTTGGCAGTTCCTCAGAAAATTGAACATAGTATTACCTGGAGACTCAGCTATACCACTTCTGGAGAAAAGGAACAACATCTGAAATATACATTAATTAATTAAAATATCCAATAAAATAAAGCCAAAACCACCACCGCCGCCAACAAAAAACACTTGGGAGCCTGAGACAGGATCATGAGTTCAACTTAAGTCTGGACTGTATAATGAGACTGGGATCCCAAAAATTTTATGATCCATTTTGAAGGGGGTTAAAAGAAGTGGGTTTTTTTTGTTTTGTTTTGTTTTGTTTTTGAGACAGGGTTTTTGGTGTAGTCCTATCTGTCCTGGAACTTGTTCTGTAGACTAGGCTGTCTTCAAACTTACAGAGACCTATCTGCCTCTGCCTTGTGAGTGCTGGAATTAAAGATGTATAACACTAAAAATACATTTTTAATTTTTTATACTTGTATTTAATAAAGAATTTATGGTAATATGATAATATTGTGTGGGCAGCAGTTTCTTTTTTCTATTTTTTAGTTTATATTTTTATTGAATATTTTATTTACATTTCAGATGCCATTCCCTTTCCCCATTTTCACCTCCCTAGAAAACCCCTCTCCAATCTCCCCTTATTCTTTTTGCTTTTATACATTTTTTTGATGTTCATCAAAGGCTTTATAAGTTTGGAAATGCTCAATAACATGATGCATATACAATCAGAAGTCTAACACAATACCCAATCTACATATATCAACTATCTTTGACTGGCAGAGACATGCAAACTTTCACCTGCACATCCCCCCTTTCTCTTGTCACCATCTCCTCCTCTCCTTCTCCTCCTCCTTTCAGTATTCCTCCTACCTTCCTACCCTAGCTCCTCCTACATATCACGCTTCATGCTAAAATAAAACTTTTCTCTCAAAATACAATTAGAGCATAACTATACCAATTTGTGTCAGTAAGGTACAAGATAGAACTAATACCCAGTCCATCATTTTGTTGACTAGCCACCTCTGTCATCTTTCCTAACTAAAAGACTTAGTTCTGAACCTGGCTTTTTTCTTGGCTTTAGAATGAATACCAGCTGAAAACCATCTTCTCAAATCTTTTCTTTCAAAATAAATAGCCAGGATTGGCTATGAGACTAAAAGTCTTCAACCCCATTGGAAATCCAGAATGACTGAGTTAACTGAAATTATGGGAAGCACAAAACATAGCTTCTAAAACTTAGCCAATTTATAGAGACCGCAGAACACCTGGACAGTCCCTATACTACAAAACGTTGGAGCATCAAATCTTCAGCCTTCTGGCTCAGGATCATCTGACAGAACTAGTGATGTAGAATTATTAAGGGCTGATTACTCTCTCTAGGCAGATATAATCAGTTGACTATTCTGCAAGTGTGTCCTTTTCTGGACAGTGATTTGTCTGTAGATAAAAAGAGGCAATTCTTGTCTAGTGGCTGTCTCACCACAACTGGAGTAACTCCAAAGATGCTCAATTTCTTCTTATAATCTAAGACAGGAAGTTGTCAGGAGCAGACAGGTATCTAATCAAAATGAACATTGATAGAGAAATGTTTGTAACATCAATTCTGTGGACTTCTGACATTTTGAAAACCAACTATCCATGTAAGGCAATCTGGACTGTTGTCTGTTAACGTCTCTCAGCTATTTCTAAATAAAATATAGAAACCACCCTAACAATAAACTCAGAGCCATGAATTAGCTATAGGCCCTTAACTCATAAGTTAGAAAAGTTTAAGAAGGACTTGGTCTAAGCCTTGTATTCCTAAATGTGCTATATAAGAACAATGCCTATGAGAGTAACAATATTAATTTCACTTATATATTAATAAGAAGCTCATACCAATGAAAACCTTAAATTTGAAATCAAAGTAAATTTTGCACCATTAAATTAATTATAACTTCATCTTAATAACAATTGTACAGATTTCTACCAATAGGTTATGGTTATGCAATAAATCCTAGCTAATCCTCCCTGTTCCAACAAAACCACTATTTTTTCCTAGAAAGACAGTCCAATATTAACCACCTCAGTCTCCAAGCCCAGGTAATAGGGGCAGACTCTTCATTAACTACTTCAAGCTGATTATATGCATTGAGATATTAGAAGAGGGGCAGGGGGAAGAGTAAATTGAGTAGCCTCTGATTTGTGTCTTCACTGCATCCAGCTAAAATTCTAGGATATCAGTGGTTTGAGCAGGTCTGTTCAGCTTACTTGATGAGTAGATACACCAAGGCTGTGTATTCTGCAATATACAATTCTCAAAACAAATTTTAGTATAAAGATAATTGTTTGTTTGATTTCTGGAATCTAGTCTTCTGGCGGCCTGCCTCTGTCATGTCTAATCCATAGAATTCTGGGAGTTTCTATGAGGGTGTGTTCCCACCATCGTCACATTCCTGCCTCCCTGCTCTCAAATTCCACAACACTAGTGAATCCAAACTTTCAGGCACCAAGGCCCTCCACTTCCATTGATGCCTAACACCTTACCCCATCCCAAATCCTCCAATTATTATGAGGGTGTGCTCCAACCATCTTCCCATTCCCACTTCCCTGCTCTCAAAATTCCCCGACACTAGGGAATCCAAACTTTCAGGCATTAAGGCCATCCACTTCTACTGATGTCTGGCAAGGGCAGACTAAGCTACCCATACAGGTGGAGCCATGAGTCCCTCTCTTTGTGTTCTTGGGCTGGATATTTTAGAATGGCTACTTCAGCTTGTTTCTTAGGACCATTTGCTTGAAAAATTGTTTTCCAGCCTTTTACTCAATGGTAAAGTCTTTCTTTGTCACTGAAGTGGGTTTCCTGTATGCAGCAAAATGCTGGATCCTGTTTACTTATCCAGTCTGTTAGCCTATGTCTTTTACTTGGGGAATTGAGTCCATTGATGTTAAGAGATATTAAGGAACAGTGATTGTTGCTTCCTGTTAATTTTGTTAATAGAGGTGGAACTATCTTTGTGTGGCTATCTTTTTTTGGGGGGGGGGGATTTGTTGGAAGAGGGTTACTTTCTTGCTCTTTCTAGGGTATAATTTCCCTCCTTGTATTGGAGCTTTTCTGCTATTATCCTTTGTAATGCTGGGTTTGTGGAAAGATATTGTGTAAATTTGGTTTTGTCATGGAATATCATGGTTTCTCCATCTATGGTAATTGTGAGTTTTGCTGGATATAGTAGCCTGGGCTGGCATTTATGTTCTCTTAGGGTTTGTATGACATCTGTCCAGCATCTTCTAGCTTTTATAGTATCTGGTGAGAAGTCTGGTGTAATTCTGATAGGTCTGCTTTTATATATTACTTGGCCTTTTTCCCTTACTGCATTTAATATTCTTTCTTGGATTTGTGCACTTGGTGTTTTGATTATTATATGACAGGAGGTATTTCTTTTCTGGTCTAGTCTATTTGGCGTTCTGTATGCTTTTTGTATGTTTATGAGCATCTCATTCTTTAGATTAGGGAAGTTTTCCTCTATCATTTTGTTGAAGATATTTATTGGCCCTTTAAGTTGGGAATCTTTACTCTCATCTATACCTATTATCCTTAGGTTTGGTATTCTCATTGGGTCCTGGATTTCCTGGATGTTTTGTGTTAAGAACTTTTTGCATGTTGTGTTTTTCTTGACAGTTGTGTCAATATTTTCTGTGGTATCTTCTGTACCTGAGATTCTCTCTTCTATCTCTTGTATTCTGTTGTTGATGCTTACATCTATGACTCCTGATTTCTTTCCTAGGTTTTCTATCTCCAGTGTAGTCTCCCTTTGTGATTTCTTGATTGTTCCTAATTTTATTTTTATGTCCTGGATGGTTTTGTTTTATTCCTTCACTTGTTTAGTTGTGTTGTCTTGTAATTCTTTAAAGGATTTTTGTGTTTCTTTTTAAGGCCTTCTACCTGTTTACCTGTGTTTTTTTCAAATTCTTTGAGACTGCTATTGATATCCTTTTTAAAGTTCTCTATCATCGTCATTAGAAGTGATTTTAAATCTAAATTTTGCTTTCCTAGAGACATGGGCAATTCAGGACTTTCTTGTGTGGAAGAACTAGGTTCTAATGATGCCAAATACCCTGGGTTGCTGATGCTTATCTTCTTGTGCTTGCCTTTCACTATCTGGATCTTCTTAGTTCTACCTGCCCTGTCTCTGACTGGAGCCTGTCTTTCCTATCATCTTGGTTGTATGATAACTGTATGGGGTGGGTGTTACTACTGGGTTTAGAGCTGGAGCCCAAGATCTGCTCAGTGCTCCAGCACAGACAGAAAGGAAACAGTGCTCTGGGCCAGGATTGACTTCCTGGATCCTAGTGGGTCCCAGTTACTACCTGTTTGGGGCTGGTGTTGCTGCCTCCTTACCTAAGATACTACCTTGGCTAAAGCTCACGTGAGGTCTGCTTCCTCTGGGTTCTCTGAGTTTGGGGGCAGAGCTGCCACCTGGGATCTGCTTAGTCTGGGCAGCAGTTTCTTATATCTTGTGTTTTGCACATCTTTTAATTGTAGCAAGTACCACATTTGGTGATTGACATAAGGCTTAATTGTACCCTGGATGTTTATAACATAATAAATCAACTTAGAACAAATTTTTCTCAACACATCTATATGGTCAAATTGCACATAACTGTATCTGACCTCAAAATAACAAAAATATAATAGAGATTAATTAAGTTTCAAAAATATTTAGAAGTATATATTAATAATAGAAGAAAGAAAATGAAAAGAAAATCTGGCTAGTAGGAAAAAACATTTGCAAATCATATGGCGAATAGAATTTTAGCAATGAATATTTTAGTAGTGCCAAGAATGTAAAACCAAAGGAGAACAATCAATCCAGTGTCAAAGTAGGTACAAGATCAAAAAGATATTTATTCAAAGAAGATATACTTACTGCCAAGGAGGACAGAAAAATGTAATCAACATCTTTAGTCACTTAGAAAAATATAAATAAAAACCTCAATGAAATATTATTTGACAATCACTAAAATAGCTAAAAAATAATTTGAAGAGGTAATAACATGAGTTTTTAAAATTGAGAAAGAATTTGATAATTTATACATTGTTTATGAAATTAGAAAATAATGGTTGCTCAGTAAGTAATGTGTATATTTAATCTTAAAGTCCAGCAATTAATTTCTTTCTTCTTAAAAATACTGTTTTATTTTTGAGAGCTTTATACATCTACATTTACCTACATTGTACCCATTCTTCATTTTACTCCCTCAATCCTTTTGCTCTCCCAACTCCCAAATTCATAATCTATTTTTAAATTACTATTGTTACATGTTACACATTTCATACACACACACACACACACACACACACACACACACACACACACATTTATCCATAACCCATTAAGGATATTATTAGCTTTTCATTACTCATATGTACATGTGTCTAGAGCTAACTGCTAGATATGAGGCAACCTTTGTGGGAGTTTCTTCTCAGAGGCAAATGGTTCTACTTCTCTCAGCTGCCAATGACCTACTATAGTTCTTCATCTATGTATGATTTCATGTGGAAGTTCCCTTGTCTGCATTGTGGGTATACCAACTGGTATTGTCACTATTCTGTTCCTATTCAGGCAACCATATTATTGGAGGGGTTTGGGTTTATATCCACTATCATATCTAGGAAATAAGATGTATAAAGATCTTGAACCTCTGACTCTTACAATATTTCTGCTCCCTCATCCACAAATTTCACTGAGGTTTCAGTGTAGGGGTTACATGGAAGTTGTATCTATCAGCTGGAGTTTGGCGCCACATTGATGCTTATTTTCTGCATTTTTATCAGTTGTATATCTTTGCAATATTCTCCATTTGTTTCAAAATAAAGTTTTTTTGATGAAGGTTGAGAGTTACAGTTGTCTGTAGATATTAACAAAAGTATTTAGAAAACAGAATTTATGTTGGTTTAAGAAATGACCTATAGTAAATTCTCTTTTCAAAGATCCAGCACTCTCACACTTGGATATTTACCTCTAATTTGAAACAAATATTCCACTAAAACTTTGATCATAAATTTGCATTGCATAATTGTACTTATTTCCTTTATATTGCTACTCTATTTTATCTTACAACTTATATTTCACAATAAAAGGTGATCAGAGTAAGAAATCAAAGCAGAAACCTGGAGGAAGGAACTGAAGCAGAGGCCATGAAGAAAATATGTTCACTAGTTTGCTCTCAATGTCTTGTTTCTAAAGGCTCCCTGTGACTGCTTTATAAAATCAAGGAATACCTGATCAGACATGACTGTCAGAATTAAGGTGTATTAGGATTCCATTGCTGTGAAGAGACACCATGACCAAGGCAACTCTTACAAAGTAAAATATTTAATTGGGGCTAGCTTATACTTATAGAGGTTTAGTCCATTAACATCATGCATGGTAAGAAGCATGGAAGTATGTTGGCAGACATGGTGCTGGAGGAGCCAAGAGTTCTACATTTTGATCCAAAGTCATTCAGTAGACAGGCTCACACTGGGTGGAGCTGTGCAAAGGAGGAAATCTCCAAAGCCCACTGCCACTGTGGCATACTTCCTCCAAAAATGCCACACCTACTTCAACAATACCATACCTCCTAGTAGTGCCACTTCCCATGGGCCAAGCATATTCAAACCACCACATTCCACTCCCTAGCCCTCATGGGCTTCTTCAAACACACTCATGGGCTTCGTCAAACACATGAGTCTGTGGGGTCATACACCTATCCATAGCATAATGAAAAGTAAGTTTAGTCCAACTTTGAAAATCACCATAGTCTGTCACACTCTACCAGTGTTTCAAAGTCCAAAGTTCAAAGTCTCTTCTGAGATTCATGCAATCTCTTAAATGTAATTCTCTAAAAAATTAAAATAAAAAGCAGATCACATACTTCCAATATATCATGACACAGGATGTTTGCTCCTGTTCTAAAACATCATAGCAAGGAAATACTGGGTCAAAGCAAGACCAAAATCTAGCTGGGCAAACTCCAAACTCTGCTGCATCTCTGTGTCTGATGTCCAACTCATTTCAGATATTTTGACAGTAACATACTTCTTTCTCTTGGACTGTTTCCACTACCTGTTAACAACTTACTTTGAAAGGTACCCCAGGGATATGTCATCTCCAATACTGTGGGGTCTCCAAAGTAACTTCAACTTTATAGCTTCTTGTTCCAGTGTCTTGGATCCACAAGTGATATTCTGGGCTCTTCCACAAGGATATGATCACTTCTCCAGCTCTACTCTCTGTAGCACTCTAGGCTCAGGTTGATTACATTCCACTGCTGCTGCTGTTCTTAGTGGTCATCCATGGTACTGGCATTTCCAATAATTTGTGGTCTTCTGCTGCAACTAAGCTTCACCAATAGCCTCCCAGAGAATGACTTCATGGTAACAGGCCTCAACATCTTTGTATGAGCCCGTAATGGTTTGTATATGCCTGGCACATGGAGTGGGGTGATTAAGAGGTATGGCCTTTTCCAAGGACTGCACCACCTGGGTATCCATTCTGTTTGCAGACAGCAAATCCAACATGGGGTTGCCTTTGCCAAGAGACACTTGTTGACAGGAACCTGGTGTAGTTGTTCCTTGGGAGGTTTGCCCAACAATTGACCAATGCAGATGTGGATGCTTAGAGCCAACCATCAGACTGAACTCAGGTACCCTGGTCAGGGATCTGGCTGAATTACTGGAAAAACAGAGGGAAATTGCAACCCCATAGAAAGAACAACATTGGCTGGACAGACCACAGGTGCTCTCAGGGACTAGACCACCAACCAAGGAGTGCACAGGGAGTGATTCATGGTTCCAGATATGTATGTAGAAGAGGATGGCTTTGTCTCTAGATGTTTGATGCCCCAGCATAGAAAGATGCTAGAGCAGTGGTGTAGGAGAATGTGGGTTGGGGAGAGGTTGGATGGGGAGCACCCTTATAGAGTCAAAGGGGAGGGATGAAAGGGCAGATGTGGTATAGAGATATTGTGGAGGGGAAACTGGGAGTGGGATATCATTTTAGATGTAAATCAGATATAAATGAACAGAATGATTAATGAAAAAAACAAAGATATCAAATAAAAAAGGTGTGGCCTTGTTGGAGTAGGTGTGTCACTGTGGGGATGGGCTTAAATACCCCCAACCTAGCTGCCTGGAAGTTTGTATTCTGCTAGCAGCCTTCAGATGAAAATATAAAACTCTCAGCTCTGCTTGCACTATGCCTGACTGGATGCTTCCATGCTCCTGCCACCTTGATGATAATAGACTGAACCTCTGAACCTGTAAGCCAGCCCCAATTAATTGTTGTCCTTTATAAGACTTACAGATTGTATAATTAAGCTTGTAGAAACTGCCCATACTATGCAAACCCACAGAGAATAGAAAGAAGGTAGGTAGTTTTCAGGGGATGGAGGAAGAAAATAACTGGGGGACAATGACATTATTGTAGATCTTTTGTTAGAGTAGTAGAAATGTTCTGGATACGGTAATGTGTGCATTATGGAGACATTTGAGATTGCTGAATTGTTTAAATTTTAAATTAGGACTGCATGACACATTGTAAAAGGAAGTAAATTCCTTTATGTACTCACAAAAATAGTTTCTTTATGTTATCTTTAATGTGCAAGTTCCTAAAACTAGTAAGTTACATAATGGGACAACTATGTAGGCAGCTGTGAACATTTAGGTCAATTTTTATACCTTCAATTAACATAATGCTAATTGTTCTTACAGATAAGTCCTGATACCTCATTGCCTTGGCAACTGCAGTTAATATTTTTGTTTGTTTTGTTTTGCTCCTATAGAATTTAAAGTGAATATTTTCTTATTTTAAGGAAAAATTCAGTGAATTTGATGTGTAGAATACATGCAGGGTCACAAATTGAGACTCCAGAATAGAGGGAATCCCAAGTTTCATGGAAGGCTAGATTATAAAGCACAATTATAGCCCATTCCAAAAACCTGCAGATATGAAGACTTAAAACACCTACACTTTTGCTATTTAATGATATGAAACAAAATAAAGGATATTCTCTACTATAACAAACTATTTTCAAATAGTAAAGATAGTAAATATGTCGTACACATTTGAAACATTGGCATGAATTCCTACTTATACCAATAATAAACACATGGCTCTAATATATCCTCATAGTATTGGAATTTACCTCTGCAAATCCAGGTTATATTTCTATATGCATTTTATTTCTTATAATTATTTTTATTTTCTATTATTAAAGTAGACTAAACATTCCAGAAACCTAAATAAGTATTCTGGAAAAACATTATTATTAGTTTTTAAAAGAATGCAATTCAATTAGATTTGGTCCAAGGGGGTGCAAAGTTTATCTTCTGATATAGTCATCACTTAGCTAAGGCTTCCTTTTAGTAACTTTTTGGAATATTATTCTGTGTATAAGTCAATGTAATAAGTGTATGTGAGTGTTTATGTATAGATATGCCCATTTGTGTGTTTATCATCTTAAAAATGTGATTTAAATTTATAAAATATATTTGATGGACTATTGTCTATTTAAAAAAGAAAATTTGTTGGAATACTTGAAATGAAATGGCACCTTTATTTTTCCTGCAATCAAATCGAGATATCATGTATCAATAAACCATGACTATGATTCACAAACTGAAATTACAATCTGACGGTTGAAAATTCTAGGTGAATTAGCAAACAGCTGAATCAATTTGCTGTATGCTCACATAAGTTCTCCTCAATATTTCATTACAATTTGAGGCAAACAAGAAACAAGATTTTTAATGGTTCACAAATTCTGGTACTCTTATGAAGTCAGGGTGATAGAGAAGGTAATCATCTCTCCAGAAATATTAAAAATATGCCATATGTATGAAAAGGACATCACACAAAATCTATGCATGTGTACAGTCACATACACATAAAATCAGCAAGAAAACAACTTGAAGCATTATATATGGTTCATTTTAATTTTCCTTATTTGACACAACTCAGTAAAACTGCCAGTGTTCAATAAAAATATAAAGAAAAGAAGAAGAAGAAAAATAGGAGGAGGAGAGTTGATTGTACAATATATTGTCAGAAATCAATAGATTTTTTTTTTTAATCAAAGTTAATAGTATCACTTAAGGCTGTAATTTCCACAACTAACTTTCCCAGTTAGGTATAATTTTGTTCATGTAGTTTCTAAGACATGCATCTTTTTTTCCTATGCTAATTTATATTAGCTTATAAGAAGTGTACACCATCATTGTAAATAGAGACCAAGTAGAATCCTGTTTAATTACAGTTTTTATTATCATAGAACAGTGTTATGTGACAAAGCTTTTGTGGGGGATATACTATCCATATGTTTAATCAACCCAGATAGCAAATGACAGACAGCCCAAAGTACAGATTATTACCAAAGTACAAATTGTATGAACCAATAAACTTTATAATGGTTATTTATATGAGTGTAGGTGAGGAGTTACTTACAGAATCAGAAATAACTGAAAGCCAGCTGCATCTTGAAGCAGCTCAGGAAGAGAGAAACTTGGAGTCTACTGTGTAGCCTGCTTTCAGCTCAACATGTTAGAAATTCCTTTCTAGGTGATTCAGTTAAACCTCTTACAGGAAGCTCTGCTGGTTTCTGCTCCTTCCAGACAAGTGGTCTCAGAGTCTTTATTTGTAGCTTGGCTTATCTGAAAGTCCGCTTTGTAGCCTGGCTTTCTCTGAATGAGAGGGACTCAGCTTTATTACTTGTTCTGGCAAGGAGGGGCCTAGTGAATCTGACCAATTTTAGAGACTTCCTGAATATATTCTGTGTAATTTTTCTTTATGTTTAGGAGCTTTCTTTGGGATAAAATGTCCCAATCTTAGAAAAGGTCTTACAGAACAAATGGCCAAGTATTTATTTATTTTTTTTTTATTTTTTTTATTAGATCTTTCATTTACACTTCAGATACCATCCCGTTTCCCCATTCCCCCCCCCTTAGAAAACCCCTATCCCATGCCCCCTTTTCATTTTGCATTTATACATTTTTTTAAGAAATGTTAATCATAGGCTTTATAAGTTTGGTATTGTTCAATCAGAGGTGTAACCCACTACCCAACCTAGATATATCAACTATCTTTGACTGGTGGAGATACATGAACATCTGCTTCCCTGTCTCCCCCCTCTATCTCTCTTTCATCACCTAGCTTCTCCTCTCCTTCTTCTTCTCCTCTTCTTACTCCTTTTCTTCCTCTCAGTACTCCTCCCACCTTAGCTCCTCCTACACATCACCCTTCCTGTTAAAAGGAAACTTTTCTCTCAAAATACAATTAGAGCATAATTATGCCTATTTGTACCAGTGAGGTACAAGATAGTCCTAATACCCAGTCCATCCTTTTGTTGACTAACCAGCACCTCTGTCATCTATCCTAACTAAAACACTTAGTTCTGAACCTGGCTTTTTCCTTGGCTTTAGGATGAATGTCAGCTGATGACCATACACTCAGATCTTTTCTCTCAAAGTAAATAGCTATAAGTTTTCAACCCCATCAGAAATCCAGAATGACTGAGTTGACTATAATTGTGGGAAGCACAAAGCATAGCTTCTAAAACTTAGCCAATTTATAGAGACCTCTGAACACCTGGACACTCGCTCTACTTCAAAACGTTGGAGCATCTGTTCTTCTGCCTTCTGGCCCAGGATCATCTGACAGACCTTAGTGCTGCAGAATTATTAAGGGCTGATTACTCTGTCTAGGCAGATATAATCAGTCGACTATTCTGCAAGTGTGTCCTTTTCTGGACAGTAATTTGTCTGTAGAAGGAAAGTGGCAATTCTTGCCTAGTGGCTGTCTCACCACAACTGGAGTAAATCCAAGGATGCTCAATTTCTTCTTAGAATTTAACATAGGAAGCTGTCTGGAGCAGACAGGTCTCTAATGAAAATGAACATTAATACTGAAATGTTTGTCATGTCAATTCTAAGGATTTCTGATGTTTTGAAAACCAGCTATCCATGTAAGGTAATCTGGACTGTTGCCTGTTAACTCCACTCAGCTATTTCTAAATAAAACATAGAGAACACCCTTATAATAAACTCCAAGTCATGAATTTGCTATAGTCCCTTAACTCACAGGCTGACCATCTCAAATCAGTTAAAAAAGTTAAAGAAGGACTGGGGCTAAGCTTTGTATTCCTAAGTGTGTTATACTGGTACAATGCCTATGAGAGTAACAATATTCATCTCACTCTTATATCACTAAGAAGCTCATGCCAATGAAAACCTTAAAATTTGTAAACAAAGTAAATTGGTGCCATTTAAGAATTTATATCTTCATCTTGATATTAATTATACAGATTTCTACTAATAGGTTATGGCTATGCAATAAACCCTAGCTAATCCTCTCTATTCCGACAAAACCACTACTTTTCCCTAGGGAGACAGCCCAACATTTACCACCTTAGTCCCCATGCCCAGGGAATAGGGGCGCTGACTCATCATTAGCTTCTTCAAGCTGATTATGGGCATTGAGATATTAGAAGAGGAGTGGGGGGGGGGGAGAGCAAGTTGACAATCCTCTGATGCTGTGTCTTCGCTGCCTCCAGATGGAATTCACGGACCTCAGAGGTTTGAGCAGGTCTGCCCAGCTTGCTTGTTGAGTAGATACACCAAGGCTGATCATTCTGCAATATACAATTCTCAAAACAAATTTTAGTATCAAGATAGTTTTTTTTTTAAAGAGGGCTGACATTTTATTAAGAATGTTGGTTCTAACCGCTTTTCTATTTTTCCCCTCTTTTATTGGATATAATATTTACATTTCAAATTTTATCCCCTTACCATATTTCCCCCACCACCCAGGAACCCCTTATCCCATCCCCCCTCCTCCTGCCTCTATGAAGGTGTTACCCACCTACCCCCAGCCTCCCTCCCCACCCTCAGATTCCCCCCCCTCAGTGCTCAGCCTTCAGGGTGCCAATGATCTTGTCTCCCACCTATGCCCAACAGGGCCATCCTCCCCTACATATACAGCTGGAGTCATGTGTCTCTCCCTATGTGCACCTGGGCTGGTGGTTTAGACCTTGGGGAGCTCTGGCTGGTTGGTATTCTTGCTCTCCTCACAGGGCCACCAGCCCGTATGGTTCACGGTTCCCTCAATTTACTCTCTAACTCCTCCATTGGGAACTTTGATCAGATTAATGGATAGCTGTGGGTATCTGTCTCTGGGTATGTCCGACTCTGAGAGACCTCTAAGGAGACAGCCTTATCAGGCTGCTGTCAGCTTTCCCATCCTGACATCCCTATCAGCGTCTATTTTTGGTGACTGCCTATGGAATGAATACCCAGACACAATGGTCTCCCTACAACACCCCCTTATGATTCTGACCCACACTTTGTCTCCATATTTGCTCCCTTGGTTATTTAGTTACTCCTTCTAAGAAAGACCTAGGCATCCTCACTTGTTCTTTCTTCTTCATGAGCTTCGTGTCGTCTGGTAGTTGAATCTTTGTTGTTTCAAACTTTTGGGCTAATCTCCGCTTATCAGTGAGTAAATACCATGTGTGTTCTTTTGTGATTGGGTTACCTCACTCAGGATGATATTTTCTAGATCCATCCATTTACCTAAGAATTTCTCGAATTCATTATTTTTAATAGCTGAGTAATATTCCATTGTGTAAATGTACCACATTTTTTGTATCCATTCCTCTGTTGAAGGGCATCTGGGTTCTTTCCAGCTTCTGGCTATTATAAATAGGGCTGCTATGAACATAGTGGAGCATATGTCTTTGTTATTTGTTGAGGCATTTTCTGGGTATATACCCAGAAGTGGTATAGCTGGGTCCTCAAGTAGTGCTATGTCCAATTTTCTGAGGAACCGCCAGACTGACTTCCAAAGTGGTTGTACCAGCTTGCAACCCCACCAACAATGCAGGAGTGTTCCTCTTTCTTCACATCCTCGCCAGCATCTACTATCACCTGAGTTTTTGATCTTAGCCATTCTGACTGGTGTGAGGTGGTATCTCAGTGTTGTTTGATTTGCATTTCCCTGATGACTAAGGATGTTGAGCATTTCTTAAGGTGCTTCTCGGCCATTCGAGTTTCCTCAGTTGAGAATTCTTTGTTTAGCTCTGTACCCCATTTTTTAATGGGGTTATTTTGTTGTTTGGCGTCTAATTTCTTGAGTTCTTTGTAAATATTAGATATTAGCCCCCTATCAGATGTAGGATTGGTAATGATCTTTTCCCAATCTGTTGGTTGCCGTTTTGTCTTGTTGACAGTGTCCTTTGCCTTACAGAAGCTTTGCAATTTGATGAGGTCCCATTTGTCGATTCTTGATCTTAGAGCATAAGCCATTGGTGTTCTGTTCAGGAACTTTTCCCCTGTGCCTAGGTATTCGAGGGTCTTCCCCAACTTCTCTTCTAATATTTTCAGTGTACCTGGCTTTATGTGAAGGTCCTTTATCCACTTGGAGTTGAGCTTTGTGCAAGGAGATAAGAATAGATTAATTTGCATTCTTCTACATGTTGACCTCCAGTTGAGCCAGCACCACTTGTTGAAAATGCTGTCCTTTTTCCACTGGATGAATTTAGCTCCCTTGTCAAATATCAAGTGACCATAGGTATACGGGTTCATTTCTGGGTCTTCAATTCTGTTCCATTGATCGTCCTTTCTGTCTCTGTACCAATACCAAGCAGTTTTTATCACTACTGCTCTGTAGTACAGTTTGAGGTCCAGAATGGTGATTCCCCCAGAGGTTCTTTTATTGTTGAGAATAGTTCTCGCTATCCTAGGTTTTTTGTTATTCCAAATGAATTTGTAAATTGTTCTTTCTATCTCTATGAAGAATTGATTTGGAATTTTGATGGGTATTGCATTGAATCTGTAGATTGCTTTTGGCAGGATAGCCATTTTTACTAAATTAATCTTGCCAATCCAGGAGCATGGGAGATCTTTCCATCTTCTGAGATGTTCTTCAATTTCTTTCTTGAGAGACTTGAAGTTCTTGTCATACAGATCTTTCACTTGCTTTGTTAGATTCACTCCAAGATAATTTATTTTATTCGTGGCTATTGTGAAGGGTGTCATTTCCCTGATTTTTTTTCTGCCTGTTTATCCTTTGAGTAGAGGAAGGCTACTGATTTGTTTGAGTTGATTTTATATCCAGCCACATTGCTAAAGTTGTTTATCAGGTTTAGGAGTTCTCTGGTGGAAGTTTTAGGTTCACTTAAGTATACTATCATGTCATCTGCAAATAGTGAAATTTTGACTTCTTCCTTTCCTATCTGTAACCCTTTGACTTCCTTTTGTTGTCTAATTGCTCTAGCTAAGACTTCCAGTACTATATTGAATAGGTAAGGTGAGAGTGGGCAGCCTTGCCTAGTCCCTGATCTTAGTGGGATTGCTTCAATTTTCTCTCCATTTAGTTTGATGTTGGCTACTGGCTTGCTGTATATTGCTTTTACTATGTTTAGATATGGGCCTTGTATTCCTGATCTTTCCAAGACTTTTAACATGAAGGGATGTTGAATTTTGTCAAATGCTTTCTCAGCATCTAGTGATATGACCATGTGGTTTTTCTCTCTGAGTTTATTTATGTAGTGGATTACATTGATGGATTTCCAAATATTGAACCATCCCTGCATTCCTGGGATAAAGCCTACTTGATCTTGATGGATAATTGTTTTGATGTGTTGTTGGATTCGGTTTTCGAGAATTTTATTGAGTATTTTTGCATCAATATTCATAAGAGAGATTGGTTTGTAGTTCTCTTTCTTTGTTGGGTCTTTCTGTGGTTTAGGTATGAGTGTAATGGTAGCTTCATAGAATGAATTGGGTAGTGTTCCTTCTGTTTCTATTCGATGGAATAACTTGAAGAGGATTGGTATTAGGTCTTCCTTGAAGGTCTGAAAGAATTCTGCACTGAAACCATCTGGCCCCGGACATTTTTTGGTGGGAAGATTTTTAATGACTGTGTCTATTTCTTTAGGCGTTATGGGACTGTTTAGGTGGTTTATCTAAGCGAACCGCCGGTGGCTCGGCCCTTAGGTGGTTTATCTGCTCCTCGTTTAACTTTGGTACCTGGTATCTATCTAGAAAATTGTCCATTTCCTCCAGATTTTCCAATTTTGTTGAGTATAGGCCTTTGTAGTAGGATCTGATAATTTTTTTAATTTCCTCTGTTTCTGTTGTTATGTCTCCCTTTTCAGTTCTGATTTTATTAATTTGAATGCTGTCTCTGCGCCCTTTGGTTAGTCTGGCTAAGGGTTTGTCTATCTTGTTGATTTTCTCAAAGAACCAGCTCCTGGTTTTGTTGATATTTTGTATAGTTCTTTTTGTTTCGACTTGGTTGATTTCAGCCCTGAGTTTGACTATTTCCTGCCATCTACTCCTCTTGGGTATACTAGCTTCTTTTTGTTCTAATGCTTTCAGGTTTGCTGTCAAGTTGTTGATGTATGCTCTTTCCACTTTCTTTTTGTGAGCACTTAGAGCTATGATTTTTCCTCTTAGTACTGCTTTCAATGAGTCCCACATGTTTTGATATGATGTGTCCTCATTTTCATTTAAATCTAAAAAGTCTTTAATTTCTTTCTTAATTTCTTCCTTGACCAAGTTATCATTGAGTAGAGTATTGTTCAGTTGCCAAGTGTATGTCGGTTTTCTGATGTTTTTGTCCATGTCAAAGACAAGTCTTAATCCATGGTGGTCTGATAAGGTGCTGGGGATTATTTCAATCTTTTTGTATCTATTGAGGCCTGTTTTGTGACCAATTATATGGTCTATTTTCGAGAAGGTACCATGAGGTGCTGAGAAGAAGGTGTATTCTTTTGTTTTAGGGTGAAATGTTCTATAGATGTCAGTTAAGTCCAATTGGTTCATAACTTCTGTTAGTTTCATTGTGTCTCGATTTAGTTTCTGTTTCCATGATCTGTCCATAGCTGAGAGTGGGGTGTTGAAATCTCCCACTATTATTGTGTAGGGTGCAATGTATGCTTTAAGTTTTAGTAAAGTGTCTTTTATGTATGTGGGTGCCCTTACATTTGGGGCATAGATGTTGAGAATTGCAAGTTCCTCTTGGTACATTTTTCCTTTCATGAATATGAAGTGTCCTTCTTTATCTTTTTTGATTACTTCTGGTTGAAAACTGATTTTATTTGATATTAGAATCCTTTTACTCTGAGGTAGTGTCTGTCCTTTCCACAGAGGTGCGTTTCCTGAATGCAGCAAATGTTGGGTCCTGTTTACGTATCCAGTCTGATAGTCTATGTCTTTTTACTGGAGAATTGAGTCCATTGATATTAAGAGATATTAAGGAAAAATGAGTGTTGTTTCCTGTTATTTTTGTTATTGGCAGTGGAGATATGTTTGTGTAGCTACCTTCTTTTACGGTTTTTGGAAGATTACTTTCCTGCTTTTTCCAGGTTGTAGTTTCCCTCCTTGTGATGGAGTTTTCCACCAATTATCCTTTGAAGTGCTGGGTTTGTGTTGAGATACTGTGTAAATTTGGATTTGTCATGGAATATTTTGGTTTCTCCATCAATAATGATTGACAGTTTTGCTGGGTATAGTAGTCTGGGCTGACATTTATGTTCTTTTAGGGTCTGTATGATATCAGTCCAGGATCTTCTGGCTTTTATGGTCTCTGGTGAGAAGTCTGGTGTAATTCTTATAGGTCTGCCTTTATATGTTACTTTGCCTTTTTCCCTTACTGCTTTTAGTATTTTTTCTTTGTTTTGTACATTTGATGTTTTGACTATTATGTGGCAGGAAGTATTTCTTTTCTGGTCTAAACTATTTGGAGTTCTGTAGGCTTCTTGTATATTTATGGACATCTCTTTCTTTAGGTTAGGGAAGTTTTCCTCTATAATTTTGTTGAGAATATTTACTGGTCCTTTAAGTTGGGAGTCTTCCCCCTCATCTATTCCTATTATCCTTAGGTTTGGCCTTCTCATTGTGTCTTGGATTTCTTGTATATTTTGGGTTAGTAGCTTTTTGTATTTTGCATTTTCTTTGACAGTTGTGTCTATGTTTTCCATGGTATCTTCTGCACATGAGATTCTCTCTTCCATCTCTTGTATTCTGTTGGTAATACTTGTATCTATGACTCCTGATCGTTTTTTTAAGTTTTCTATCTCCAGGGTGTTCTCCCTTTGTGATTTCTTTATTGTTTCTACTTCCGTTTTTAGATCCTGCATGGTTTTGTTTAATTCCTTCTCCTGTTTGGTTGCATTTTCTTGTAATTCCTTAAGGGATTTTTGTGTTTCCTCTCTAAGGGTTTCTATCTGTTCTTTGAGAGTGTTATTTATGTCTTTCTTAAAGTCCTCTATCATCATCATGAGAAGTGATTTTAATTGTGAATCCTGCTTTTCTGGTGTGATGGGGTGTTCAGGGCTTGCTATGATGGGGGAACTGGGTTCTGATGATGCCATGTAACTTTGGTTTCTGTTGCTTACGTTCTTGCGCCTGCCTTTTGCCATCTGGTTAATTCTAGTGCTACCTGTACTTCTGTCTCTGATTGAAGCCTGTCTTTCCAGTTGTCTCGCTTTTGTTTGGTCTTCTAGGAGTCCAGATGTCTTTGTGGTTTTTTTTCCAGCTGCCCTGATTACAGTGGTATCTCTAGGATGCCTCAGGATATGGTGCCTCCAAGGTAGCAGTCCAGCTAGATGTCTGCTGTTCTGGATGCAGTGTCTCCTCTTGGATATCTCAGGGTATGTTGTCTGACACTCTGAGTTCAGTTGTTCCTCTGTGGCTCTGGGTTGAGCGGACCTTCCAGTATGTCTCAGGTGGAATCCGGGGTCCACACAACTGCAGACCTGGTAGAGGTCTGGTCTGGGACTCAGACCCTGCAGGCCTCAGACCGGAGGGGGGGCGAGCAGCAGAAGGAGCGTGCTAGTGCTGGCTATGGGTTCTATGGATCCCCCAGAATGTGTCTGGGGGGCTCCTGGGTGCACTTACCCGCAGGCCTCAGACTGGAGGAGGGGCGAGCGGCGGAAGGGGTGTGCTAGCGCTGGCTATGGGTTCTATGGATCCCCCAGAATGTGTCTGGGGGGCTCCTAGGTGCACTCGCAGGCCTCAGACTGCAGGAGGGGCGAGCAGCGGAAGGGGCGTGCTAGCGCTGGCTATGGGTTCTATGGATCCCCCAGAATGTGTCTGGGGGGCTCCTGGGTGCACTTACCCGCAGGCCTCAGACTGGAGGAGGGGCGAGCGGCGGAAGGGGTGTGCTAGCGCTGGCTATGGGTTCTATGGATCCCCCAGAATGTGTCTGGGGGGCTCCTAGGTGCACTCGCAGGCCTCAGACTGCAGGAGGGGCGAGCAGCGGAAGGGGCGTGCTAGCGCTGGCTATGGGTTCTATGGATCCCCCAGAATGTGTCTGGGGGGCTCCTGGGTGCACTTACCCGCAGGCCTCAGACTGCAGGAGGGGCGAGCGGCTGGCCAAGTATTTATAATGATACCATGTTAATTAGTTTGCTTCTAGTTTTTTGTAAAGCAGCATAAGCATTTTAATAGCTTCTCAGAAAATTGAGACATGGATATAAAAGCTGATTTTTAGTTTCTAATGATGTCCTTTTATTCTGCTGCCAGTAACTATGGAATTTATTGTCAATAGGGTCAATATTATTCAAATGGCTTGTTACACTGCCATGATGATTGGCAGCACATATTATAATTTTTAAACCATTGTAATTCCTAACTGTAATCTAAATACATATTCTTTTCCCCGCAGATAAATGTAGCTCTAAGCCCTCTTTAAATAAGCTTATTTTAGCATCACACAGAGGCTATCTCTGAAATTCACAATTGGTGAAAATGTAGAGAACAATTGATTTTTAGGTGTCCAACTCCAACTGATGAATCTACAATAAAACATCTTTACCTTAGACCAATGAAACATTACAAAAATGGATTCAGAAAGATTGTAAGAGCCAGAGGAATAGGAGGCCTGATTTGAGAGCATCTTCAAGACATGACATGGATGCTGCATTCATGATCTCTCAACAATGTTTGGTTGCATATACAAGACCTAGATAATGAGTTCACAAGTCAACATACCATACAACCAGATTGATTTCCAAAGTAGTTTTACCAGCTTGCAGTCCCACCAACAATGTAGGAGTGTCCCTCTTTCTCCACATCCTTGGCAACATCTGCAGTCTTCTGAGTTTTTTTATCTTAGTCATTCTGATTGGTGTGAGATGGAATCTCAAGTTCGTTTTGATTTGCATTTCCCTGATAACTAAGGATATTAAACATTTCTTTAGGTGTTTCTCAGCCATTCAAGTTTCCTCAGTTGAGAATTGTTTAGCTCTGTACTCCATTTTTGAACAGGGTTATTTGGTTGTCTGGATTCTAACTTCTTGAGTACTTTGTATATTTTGGATATTACCTCTCTATTGGATGTAGCATTGGTAAAGATCCTTTCCTAATCTGTAGGTTGCTGTTTTGTCCCGTTGACAGTTTCCTTAGCCTTACAGAAGCTTTTCAATTTTATAAGGTCACATTTGTTAATTGTTGATCTTAGAACCTGAGACATTGGTGTTCTGTTCAAGGAAATTTTCTCTATTCTTCTGTTGACACACATCTTAGTTGTTTTATCATTTTGGCTGTTATGAAGAGAAGATCAATGAACATGACTGATCACATATCTTTGCAATAGGTTAGTATGTGCCTATGAGGCAAGTGGATCATGCCACAAGCCCAAACCTCATAAAAAACAGAACTGAGTACAGTAGGAGTGGGAAAAACTCCTTGCCTGACTCTACGTGGAACTCTGGAACATGTAACCATGACACCACTCTGAGAGGACAATGACAACCAGTCACATAGGGAAATACCTGAAGTCTTTCCCCATGCAAATAGAGCATCACTGTCATCTCAAACTAAGTCAATGGGAAGCATCTACTCCTGGATCCTACCCTACTGCTTAATGTGTATAAAGTCCCTATCTACAAGAAATAAAGTACACTCATTATTTTATTAAGAATTGTTTGGAAGTGGCTGTTTTACTGAGTTATAGCACTTTGTCGAAAAGTTTTCTTTCCGGAAGCATTCATCACTGGGACATTGAACCTGTCTGGCATGTTGGGCTCAAGCCCCTATAACCTCTACCACTGCCACTGCCACTGCAGCTGCCACCTTCCCAGAGCAAGCCACCTACCCAGCTGCCTCAGTCCCTGCTGGTGGCATTGGCTCTGCCAAAGTTGTAAGGCCTGGAACCCAGGCTACCTGCCCTGTGCAGGCTTCTCTTCTGAGAGCTTAACACTTTGGCTTAAATCAGCCATAGAGAAGACTCAAGGAACCCAGTTCTGCAAAGGATGAAATATGCCTAAGATTGGTATAGCTGTATTTTGAGAGAGATCAATTCTTATGTTCTTGAGAAATTACCACATTAATTTCCAGTTAGCATTACTACAAAAGGTCAATGACTTTTCCCCTTGGTTTATGTCCTCACCAACATGAATTAACATTTGACTCATTGATCTTAGCCATTATGACAGGTATAAAATGAAATTTCAAAGTAATTTGATTTGCATTCAGATATGGAAGAAGAGAGAGGTAACAATCTACAGGCAGCCTACATGCTTCTGTAGCTAGAGTAGTTTCTGGATTCCCAGGGAGTCAATAATTATTAGTTCTAAGAGGTGAGGTTTAGTTTAGAACTTATTAGGAGACTATGGTGATCTAAATGAGTACAAAAATGAGAAAATTATTTCATGTAAAATGTTTTTTTTTTTTTTTGAAGGACAAGCACTGGGCTTTAATAATAAAATTGAAGGCACAAAGTACATATTTTAGTTAAGTGTCAATTATTGGATTTCCTACTAAATGTATAAATTAACTTTTGAACTCAGCAATGAGTATCAAAATATAAAAAATTCAAAACTACAAAAAGACCAGGCACAAAAGGGTAGCATACATAATGTCGCTTCTCTTCATCTAAAATTTTAGAATTGGGAAGAGTTAGTGGGGTTTAAAATGGACTTTTTCAATATATTAAGAAGGTTCTTTGAAAACAAAATTTTCTAGAAATAATAGATATGTTTATCTCAATTAAGATAGTGATTCAAATGATTATTTACCAAAGTTCATTGAAGTAAATAATTAAAACACACACACACACACACACACACACACACACACACACACACCATGTTCTGTGTTTCAATCTGAGGTCTCCCTTCTTGCTGTGCTAATAGAACTATGTCTTTAGTTTTTTTTCTTCTGTTGTTGTTGATTTTGATTGTTTATCTTTTTTTGATACAGACCCTCTTGTAGCAAAGATGGCTTCAAATCATCTATGTACTTGAATTTAGTCATGCCCTTCTAAGTAGCAGGATTATAAGCCTGCACTACCACATCAAGCTGGCTCATGATTTTTAAATAAAGTAATTCTTAGATGTAATGAAATACAAAGTAACTTCCACAATATTTCAAAAATAAATCTAAATGTTCATTAGGCATATCAGCTTAAATTAGAGTTGATACCATTTGAAAGGTGTGGAAAGAGTTTGTGATAGATTAGACTTATCTGTTTCAGGGTCTCAATGTAAAAAGTGAAAATTAAAATTTTAAAACCACATTGACATGCCCTTATTACTATAATTTTAATAACTGGAATATCATGTTTGTAAATTGAATATCAAATTAATGTTTTTAAGTATCTTGCTTACTGTTCTAAATTAAACAATATGGGACTTGAAACATGTTTAATCTTTAATTACTGTTGAATATCAATTGCATCAATTAGGTTTGCTATATAACAGTTATGTAGATCATTTAATTATAGCAAAAACTATGATTCTAAAAAATGTGTACCTAAAAAAAATATGATGACAAATCCTTACAACAACTTAGTCATTTTTCTTTCCAAATTATTTTTGGTACATAGAGCCCCAGATATGCCAGAATCTCACAGTTGGTAAGTGTGAGACTTGGGGTTTACTTTGAGGTCATTTTAATTTCAAAACCTGCAGGTTTTCTATTATAACACACTGTTCTCTAGCACTAGGAATAAGATTGTTAAAGATTAATTGATTAGAAATAAGTGGATGTATTTGTTAATTCACTTTTTGCAGTTGCTTCAAAAATTACTTTTGCCTTTATATAGTATTTTTGGGTAGGAAATAAAGGCAATATATATATATATATATATATATATATATATATATATATATAGTTTCTATTTTTTGCTTCTACATCCTTATTTCATTTGTTTGTGAAGATTGCATTTCCAAATAATTTACTTCCTGTTACACAAGTATATGCCAATGAGACTGAGGTTTTCTGCAGTATATAAATTTACTTCTTTACACAACTATCTGCTTTTGCATTGGTGAAACTCTTGAGCTATACAATAACACAGTCTGTCATATTTTGTCTTTCAGTAAATATGTAATGATAAATCACTGGAAATTAAGAACAGCTCTATTGGGTGGAGTAAACATAAACGGATGAGTTTGCCATGAAGGCAGTGAAGGTGAAACTCTTTTCCCTGTGGAAATTTCTTCCAATGTTTGACTTCTAAAGACACATGTATATGCTCTTTCTTGAATAGTCTTTTATCAGTGTCTTGTAATACAGACTAATAATCCTAGGCCCTAGGGATGCTGCTACCAGAGAATCAAAATGAATGTCTTGCCTGACTGATAGAGCAATTTTAAGGCTAGCTTGAGTAACTTAGCAAGAATTTGACTGAAAATGTATAGTATAAATAGATTTGTGGATGTAACTTGGTGTTTAAAATTATTGTCTATTACGTACAAGGCTTTATTTACTGCCTCACAAAATATCTTAAAATAGTAGATTTTTGGATTTTTGATGAAGTCTCTCATGTAACTTCTATAGCATCATTATATAGGTGAGAATTGTCAAGAAGTCTTTGCTAATCTTTCTGTCACTACTTCCAGAGAGCTATAATTTCAGTCATTCCTCATCATACATAGCTTTAATAATTGTACATAAGCTTGTTTTTCTAGAAAATCTAGATGTTCTTCTGAAGAATCTGAAAGTGCAATTTCAAGGTCTTTATCAAGATAGCAAAAATAATGTGGTGAACTGGGATGTAAGAGAGAAACTTAAAACATATTATTTATGTCAATAACATTATTAATTCCCACTATAAATGACTTCAAGTATATTTAAATTTTAGTATGTTATTAAGAATATTATAAAATAAGCTAAAAGTTTCATATGTTTCCCCAATACTTTTATTAATATTTATATATAGACTAAAACTCAATGGATATGCTTAGGATACATTATAGATAAAAAAAAAAACAAAAAAGAAGTAAGATATTAGAAAAATAGTCATCATCAAAAAGATTCAGAATCTTCTGATCTCTGATTTTAGAACAAAGTCTTGAGTACTCTCAATTGTGAAATGCAATGTTTGTTTCTCTGCTGCATGCAATGAGAGAGATTTTTTTCCTTTTAACTGAAATTGGAATAACTGAAAATCAAAGAACAGATGACGCTCTTTTGCCTAAACATACTGTCTTGTTTTGTTCTGATTTGTGCTAATGTCTTGACTTTGTTACTTTTCTATGATATTTGTTTATTCTGTGCATATTTTATGTCTGTGGTCCTTGTGTATTTCCTTGAGTTTGCCAAGTCCTGAAAGACTCTCCAAAAAAGCACAATTTGAAATAAACAACATTATACTTAGGGGTATTTTATTCAATTATAAATACTCATTAGCAAAATGATGAAATGTTTAATTTCTCTTATCTTTAAATTTGGTAGAATACAAAAAGTCTTTACTAGTGAAGTAAAATGCCACATATTAAAGCAGAAGTAAAGATTTGATGTGGAAATTTTCCTCAGATTAGTATTTTATAAGAAAAACTGTTAAAAGTGCCAAAGGACTTGTGTGTCTCAGTGACATAAACAATTGGGAGAACTTGGAAATGCAGCATAGAGACAGTTGATTTTTCTCATAAACTTGCATAAACTTATTTGAACAAATAATGCAAAAAAACATTTCTTATAAATAATTCAAAATTACATTATGGGACAATTTGTTAGAAACTTATTTTATTGCTTCAGGGACACATAGTTTAGACCTAGGTATTTTAATTGTTATCTCATTTCTTTGTATAAGAATTAAGTGGATATAAGTTTATGTAAGAGAGGAAAATGAAGAAGATATTAGGAATAGAATGACAATTGTGTAAAAATGTGAATGATAAAAACTAAAATAGTTATATAAGATACTCCAGAAAATACCACTTCATGATTTTTCATAGTAACACAATCTGAATTTTAAACTTTAAGAAAATAAGGTTCACACTAACTCTATGTCCAGTATCACAAAGAAACAATTTAGAAAAATGCCACCAATCATTGATTTTATGCCAAATTCTGTGTAGTATCTCCCTACTAACTTTATTTTCCAAAAGAAGTAGTCACATTATGTAATGCCAAATATTTGCTAATAGCACTCATTTCTCAAACCAGTTTTAATATTTCTTCAATTATGCATATATTTATACTAATTTTGTTTTATCTTTAATTATATCTAAGTCTCAGGTAAAACATGTTAAGTCAAAAAGAGAAGATTGTTTGTGGCTTTATATTTTTTTTTTTTAGAAAACATGATTTTCATATTCTTCTATATTATTATTATATCCCACAGAAAACATCACTTAAATACTTTCTGAGTACAGTAAGTTTAAGGGATTTGAAGTACTGGAATGAATAAATCTTATTTTCACACACCTTTTCTCTTAAGCAAGAATGGCATGCTAAGGGAACAGCTATAGTGAAAGAACACAATTGTAGCAAAGATTTTCACTCCAGGTTTAAAACATCACTGCTGAAAACATCAAAGATCAACTTCTTCTTTCCTTCTTTCCTCACCCTGGCACAATATAATAAAAATAACTGACTATTCTACCTTTTGAATTTTTAATTTCTTTAGTGAAGTTCAAACTGTGAATGGCAGCACACATAAAGGAATCCTTAGAGTATTTTAATCTTCTAGTCACTAAAATCCCCTACATTACTATCATCTCACCAACATTACTGTGTAAATATAATCTGAACAAGTACAATAACAATAAACATGGTAAAGTGAGTGGCAGAAAGCCCAGGAGGCCTCAGCTCCACACACAGTATAAGCAACTGTGGAATACTGGCAAGAGCAGACCAATTCTTTATCTAATATCAAATGGTCAACAATGAAAACATACATACAAGTAACAGTTTATAAATTTAGCCAGTTGCATATATGTATTCAGAAATACATGCACACATGTATGTATACATATATATGGATGCATATGTATACCTATAGATATAGACAGAAATATTAACAAAAGTTATGAAAAAAGAGGCCATGAATTTTGAGGAGAGCAGGAAGGGGTTATATGAGAGGGTGGAGGAAGGGAAAGAATGGGTAAATGATATTATTTTAATCTCAACACATAAAAGAAAGAAGGAAAAATCCTTTTTCAGGTATCCCTTCTTTTTCAGATGGTTTTAACTTGCTTATGAGCTCACTCTGCTTTCCTCAGAAAGTATGATATGAGATTTTTTTTTAAATTCCTTGGTGTGTGTGTCCAACAGCCTTGATATTCATTGAATGTCCAAGTAGATGGTAAAAGTTATCTCTTAAATGTGATCATAACAAGAATTTCGACAGGAAATAGTACTGTGCCCATAAGTAACTTGAAAAGGGGGAGCTGTCCATGATGATCCTAAAAGATTCTGTACTAAATGTGCAACAACTTTCTTATTTATTAATCTTAACATTGAGATTTTATTCCAATATAAAAAAATGTGTGATTATACAACAAAAACAAAGGAAAAATAAGGTAGAAAGGAACAGAAGCAAGGTAGAAATGTGTCATATAAGGAAGAAGATTACTATAACTGTCACCAGCAACATATATCACTGAGACTTAGTTTAAAAAAAATAGTGTCAAAAATAAGACTTTACTTATCTGTGTTTGTAGTGGCTCTGTTTAGTTAAATACCTGACTCCTCAAATTAATAGCCTTAAAATTCTGGAAAAAATGTATGATATTTTAGCACATTATAGCGACTATGTGACTATTTTATAACAAAGTCAGGTGAAAAGTATAGGCTGCTAACAGAAATCTGATACGCTGAAAGGGGATATCATCTATTAAACTAAAAGAATTAAGTAGGTGATAATGCACAAGGGAAGAAACAGATTTCAAAACAATGCCTAGACAAGTCAGTGAGGTCATTGGTATATGAAAAATCAGATGAGGAATCATAAGGGATGGCAGCATTTCGAAAAAATAAGATTAGCAGCTTACTAAGGTTTTGAATGGATAATATTATTAAGTCAACCCAAACATTCACTGGAATAATTCTGCAGCTTAAAATAAACATTGCCTAGGAAGAAAGTTATGATTAGTGTATAGGAACCTAGAAAAATACATTCTGTTCCATTTATCTTTAACTGTCAACTTCATACACCATCATCATCTAAGAAAGAAATTACCTAGATCAAGTTGTCTGTGTGCGTGTCAGTGGGGAATAGCCTTGCTAGGTGTTCTTAGGGGTGCCCAACCCACTGTGAAGAGTTCTATTCACTGACAAGTTGGCCTGTATCAAAAAGGTAGCTGAGCCAAAGTTTGAGTAAGCTGGCAACCAGTTTTCCTCTATGATATTTTCTTCAAGATTCTGATTGAGTCCCTACCCTGACAACCTTGAAGGATAAACCCTATCCTATTAACTGAAATAAACCTATTCTTCCTATAATTTGATTTTTGAAAGAGTAAGAGTGTTTTGTCTCAGCAACAAAATGAAACTAGAGACCCCCTGTATAAGACTATCTTTTTTGTCAGTGAGGAGACTTGTGGATGAGTGTGAACCTCTTAAAGAGCAAAGTCACTGTCTGTGCATAACAAGAGAGGTCTTCATAGAGAAGGGGTTTTGAGATTTCAAACTTAGGTTCATTGGGATTTTCTACTATCACATGTTTTCACGTGATCTCCCTCAGATAAAAATCATATTATGATTGTGTCCATGACCCCACCCTTTAGAAGGATGTAGTAAGATACATGTGATAACCATAAAAGTAAATATTGGACTCTTTAGCATGCAGATCTGTTCCTCTTCAACGCAGCAAGTAGACAGTTTTTAAAATATTTTTTAATTTCTTTTTTTCATTCCTTTCATTCTTTTGCCAGGGTGCAAGGCATAGCAAGTAGTGCCTAAAGTGAACACTTGAGCTACAGAGAACTTGCATTAAAACTCACATACAGTCAGATGGGGGACCACTTCTGAGAAAACCATGCAAACCACAAAATAAGAAATAGGAATAATAAAGGAAAAGTAAAGGAATGCATCATTCATCAGTATTATAATACTTGAAACACATAGTTCTGTAAGATAAATTGTTATATGTTAATATTTTGAAAGTGATTGTTAGGACAAATAAAATCTGGAGATGTGCAGTTACATGTTGATAATTTTAAGGAGATTTTAAGAGACCATGGGAGATAAGGTTAAAGAAGACTTTTGGAAGCAATCAAAGTAGGATCAAAACCAAAACAAAACAAAACAAAAAAATTATATTGCAGCCAGAAATATGCCCTTGGTCTCCTGGAAAAATGTTCCTGTGGCCTAAATCAGTAATTGAGCCAAGTGTCCTGAGGTTTTCTTAAATTGCCCAGTGATGGTGGGGAGTACAGACTTTGCTTGCTGCTCCTATTCAATGTCTTTAAATGGAGAGCCAGGTACTGCAAGTGAGGTGTTGGGGATCCATTGACCAAAAGGTATATTTGAAAAACTGGTGCCTGTAGTACACATGAAAACAAAAACCTACATTTACATTAGGTGATATCCATAATGCTTTTATATTTCTGCTTATATACCCCCTTTTCACTGATTCTCTAAACAAAGCCCTATTTACATTAAAACATTTAAATCTCATAGAAGATGACATCACTGCAGCTCACTGCAGCACTGGTGAGTAAAATCCAATGTATTGTGGAAAGAGTTATAATGGGAAAAGTAGCTTGACCCATTTCCTTTGCCAATGTGCGATAGAGTGCCTGGCTTGTAAAACAGGATTCCTTTGAGAATACAGATGACCTTGCTTAGAGGTAAACACAGAAAGGAATGTATGTTGAGACAAACTGTCTTTCAAGATAGTCTGTCTCACCTTGGGCAAACAATTTCAGGAAGGAGAGACATATAGTCCCCTACAGCTGCAACAACTTCTTCATTTTGAAGACACTCATTTTATCCCTGTAAATGATTTTGGCCAGCTTCAGCACTTGGCAGATCACTCAGTTTCCCATAGGAGAATGGTTGTCTCTAGGTGTGAGCACTAATTATTCACAGTTCCATAGCTGAAGGTCAGATTCTGGTCTCTTTCTGTTTTTTGTCTCTTTATGCTGTCTCAGAAATCTAACAATGTAGTGGGGAGAGCATATTTATATCTTTTCTGAAGGTGAAGAATAGCCACTTTGGTCCAATAAAGAGCCTCATTTCAGATAGGAAGACTCCTGAGATTGGGAAGTAACAGAGTGACTATATTTCTGAAATGTTTAATAATATATCTGTGTAGATAAGTATAGTTAGAGAATTCTACAGGGTTACATTGAATAACTCCCTACATTTTTGGAGTTACTGCTGTAACTTCAGTGAGCTCAATTCAATAATTCCCCACTGGCTATAGCCCTGAGATTAAGATAGTATTTAATGTGGCACATGGATTACCAAAACATCTGCTTGACAACTCCTTAATGAGTTGAGATATAATCAGAAAATGATTGGGATGTACCTGCTGGATGCTTGGTCCCATAATAATAATAGTAATGATTTGGACCAATTATGGTAGCACATCTAAGAAAAGCAAAATGCTTATGATCAGATGGTTTCTTCTTGTACTATTGCAAAAATAATCTTCGATTGATTCAAGGTTTTAATTCTTTTAACTTGTTTAAAACATTACTTTTCTTTGGTTAAGCATAGCTTCTGTTATGAACTTTCATCTTATCATTACAGTCTGGTATTGAGCATTGCAGCAAAATACCACTGGACTCAGTGTGGAGATTCATTCTGAACATCTAAGAAATAAGAAATGGGAGGTTTAGGGTAAAGGGTTAATCATTTAAAAACCTTAGGCAAACTGAGAAGTTCCCTGCAGGAAAGCTGACAGGCTGCTAACATCTGCAGGCAATTAGTAGCTAGGAAACACCTGAAAAGGAAGTCCATAGTATAAGAACCTCCATTAGAATTTATGAACAGGAAAACTCCTGAGAAGGGAGTCAACATATAGGTAGCAAAATTCCTTAAAATTTATGAACATAGAAATGCAGGAAATAAATTCACAGATGGAATGTTCAACTCCAAGAGTTTTCTCCTGCCCTATAAAACCTCTAAGACCCATTCCTACAGAGAGACTGCTGCCCTTCATTAGTTTAAAACAAGGACCATCTGCTTCTGTTGAAGTTGGTCTCCCTTTATTTTTATTTACATTATCACCTCCATCAATCCTGATTTAACATGGAGAGCAGAGGGAGCTGTGAGTGTGTAAAGTCCTGGGTGATTTTGTGTTTAGACATAGTCATAGCCTGCTGAGGACACCAAGACCAGCTGGCTCATGAGAAATTAGGGAAGCTGTTACTCAAATTGGCTTGAGAAATGACTAGGTTTCTTAGGGACTCTAAGTATAAATTTTTATAAATGGATGATCTCTCTCCTGTTCCCTCCCCCTCCTCATCTCTCTCTCCTTCTCCCTCTTCTCTCTTATGTGTGTGGGAGGTGGTGTGTGTGTGTGTGTGTGTGTGTGTGTGTGTGTGTGTGTGTTACATTGAATATTATGAATCAATGGCTTTCACAGTTGTTTCAGCACAAAAACTTACATGAGTGATGGATGACATGCCCCTAAAATTATAAAATATTAAAGAAAATATATCATTGTGTGCATTTTCAGTAACACCATACTGTTTCTTAACAAAAGTATCATAAATAAAATTGTAACATAACACAAGTTTGAAGTGCTGTATATTGTTTTTTCCTTGCAGTTGTCATTTTATCAGAACAATGACATACATATTGTACAAAGGCTTTGTGGACTCCCTGCATTCTCTATTATCTCCTCCTTTAGTGTACCTGAGAATGTAAGAGAAGATAAGAAGACAAAAAATTCAATTAAGATTATAAAAATAAATTTGCATCCACTCTAAAACATAACAAATGGGTATCATTAACAAATATTGGTAATAATAATGTTCAGTTTGTTTGCAGGGTTTTGTATTTCGCATAATGACAAATTTAAAAAAAAGAACTAGATTGCTGATAATAGAAATGCTGATGAGAGAAATCCAGGCAATCTTTGTTAAGGTTACTGCTGGTACAATGTAATACCATAACCAAAAAAAGAAAATTTGCAGAGGAATAGGTTTATTTGGCTTACACTTTTATATCACTGTTCATCATTGAATAATGTCAGGGTGCGAACCCAAATAGGACAGGAACTTGAGTCAGAAAATGATGCAGAGGCCACTGAGAAGTGCTGCTTATTAGTTTGCTCCTCACAGCTTGTTCTGCCTGCTTTTTTTAAATAGCACCCAGGGCCATCAGTTCAGGGGAGGCACCACCAACAATGAGCAAGGCACTCCCACATCAATCAATAAGTAAGAAGATACACTACAGGATTGCCTATAGCCTCTTTTTTGGAAGCAATTCCTTAAGTCATCCCTCCTCAGGTGACTCTAGCTTGTATCAAGTTGAAATAAAACTATCCCACATATTGGCCTTTCTCTTTGCCCCAAGGCCATGATGTCACACTGCTTGTGAATACTGCTTGTATGCACATTGAACTTGCTATTGAGCTCCTTGCTGAGAGATAGGTCTCCTCTGAACAAACAATTTAAGAGGAAGGTCTACTAGGTACCATTCTCCCCTTGGTTTTACATTTCAAAAACTTAAGAAATACCTAATAAAGCTTGCTCAATTAATAACTGATTGGTACTTTTTTACTTGACTAGTACTCTCTATCTTTATTTTTTGATTGTTTTACATTTTCCTTCATAACATTGCAAATATATTGGTAGTTATAGAGTCTAAGCTATTAGCTCTAGTTCTTGTCACAAACATTTTTACAATGCAGGGAATCAAAAAAGGGCAATGTGAACATATGCAGTACTAAATATAGACACAAGTAGCACAGCAGACTGTGGAGTTCAGTGATCCTTTTCATCATGTTTTCCTTACTTCATGTATAAGTTCCGTTTAATTGGAGACCCTTCAAAAGACTAACAAGCACAGGATAGCTCCTATTTGACAGTGTGTTTTTAGATAATATAAACACAGTTAGAACAACATGGATCTGACACTGCTGAAACATAAACAGTGTTCCCTTAACTTTCTCAATATGTAAGTTATTCTAATAAGTGTAGGTTTCAGAAATAGTAACCCTATAAATAACAGTATTTCTTACCAATATCTGTCTACATTTTTACTTTTAGAACAGGGAAATAATTTACAACATTTGGCCCTAGTTACATACTTAATAGTAAAATTTGGAGATAATAATCTGGTCCATTATATTTTTCACCCTTACATTTATGGAAATAAGAAGTCATTAGCAGCACTTGAGAAATTTAAACTCTGTCCTTAAAGAGTAGGCTATGTTGTTTTATTTTGGTTTGCTTTGTTATTCTTCATCTTTCGGAGATCTGAACTAGATATTTGGTGTTATGTTGAAAAACTGAACTGTAACCCATAAAACTTAACATAAGCAGTGTTGAACTAAATTTATTAAAATATTTATTATCAAATTTATGTATGTGAGTAGAGGTGTGCATGCCGATATGCCATGGCATTTATGTAGAAGTTAGTGGAAATTAACAATATTTGGTTCTTACCTTCTACTGTGTGTATCTGTGTCTTCTCCCACTGAGCCATCTCTCCAACCCAGTTGCTTGAAATCATTTTATTGACAACAAAGCACATTGAATAATTATCTTTTATAGACAAATGACTTCAAAGCTTTTCATTTTATTTCTCAGCAGTATAAATAATTTCTATCTTGAATATTATTAAAAGTCAATCATAATTCTGTCATTTATTTTTTTACACAAGAAGAAAGGGCATCTCCATAAACTACCAAGAATAATTACATATATTCCTATGTGTACATACTCAAAAAACACATATACCTTAAAGCATCATAGCCAGAGGGCTCTACTGGTAGGATAAAGGTTGGAAATAAATTATATAATGCTGGGAAATTTTCTTAATATTACTTTTATTGAGTTTGTTCTTTATAACCTTATACATGTGTAAAATGTATTCTGATTATTATAAACTATTCCCTCTCTAATCTCCCTCTATCACCTTTGGCCCTTCTTTCCTACAAGTCCTTTTTCCCACATTCATCATTTCTTTGCTGTTGTTTATTTTTTGTTTGTTTGTTTAGAGATTCATGGGGGTTAGCCCGTAACATCTATATGACTATAGATTTAGAACTATCATTTGGAGGTAGATGGTGTCTTCTGTATATATACAACAGAAAATAATGCCTGCCCCTTCCCTGAATCCATTACTAGTTTAAAGCAGGAAATGGTAGGAATTGGTCAATCCATTAAGTGTTGGTAACTCCAGTTTCTTTCTTTCTTTCTTTCTTTCTTTCTTTCTTTCTTTCTTTCTTTCTTTCTTTCTCTCTCTCTCTCTCTCTTTCTTTCTCTCTCCTTTCTTTCTCTCTCTCTCTCTTCCTTCCTTCCTTCCTTCCTTCCTTCCTTCCTTCCTTCCTTCCTTCCTTTCTTTCTTTCTTTCTTTTTTTCTTTCTTTCTGTGTAGTACAGTCATCTATACCTGCTGTGAGATGACAACTGCAATGGTTGTGCCATGCCTGGAAGACAGCTTTCATAGTCCTTCTCCCTGTCTTCCAGTTATCACATTCTTTCTGTTTTTCCGTCATAGCATTTCTGCTTCTACCATGTTCTATAAGTCTTATATATGGTGGAATGAATGTGCTGTTTAGGGCTGAGAAACCAAATACTATTTACTCTCAACATTGTGAGCAACTGTAGTTCTTGGCAATCAACAGTATCTATTGCAAAGAACAGCTTTTACGATTCATGCTAAGAACAAAACTTGTCTATGGGAACAAACACAAACATTTAGAAGAACGTTTGGGTCCTTGTCAGATTAGTAATTTAGAATTTAGAATTCAGTAAATTGTTTACCCAGAGTGCACAATCTCTTCATCTATGAATTTTTTTTATCACATTTAAAGCACCCAATGTGCATTTCTTCTTGAAGAGTAAACATCAAATTCTGAAAGAAAACTATTGATTACTCCCCAAACAGTAGTGACCATATTGTGTGAGTGGGTAACTTTTGCTTTGGATATTGGTATGAAATTCACAATGTTTATAGGCCAATGTAACAACAAGCCTCCCCCCCAAAAAAAAACCCCAGAAAAACAAAATAAACAACACACCCCCAAAAGAGACAAAACTCCCCCACTGAACTATAACTAAATAAAAGCACACACACACACACACACACACACACACACACCTGTGGAGTGCATTATATATTTATTGACTATTCCTGAAGATGAGATCTGTCCTTGAGTGATTGATATACCCAGTGTCATTTAATTTCAGTTGTTAGCTTTTACATTTGTGGTTACATTTTCATTCATTAATATTATTATTTAAATATAAACAAAATAACTGGTAAGATAAAATAAAATCTGTTGCACTAAAGTTGGAAAAGACAAACAGAAGAAAAAAATACCAAAGGGAAGGCACAAGTATCAGAGAACCACTAGTTTACACACTCAAGAGTCCCATGAAAACAACAAACTGGAAGCCATGATGTTTATGCAGAAGATTTAGTGTAGACCTGTGCAGTCCCTGTACATCATACTTCTGTCTCTGTCAATTCACATGAGTTTTGCTCATGCTGATTTAGAGGGTCTTGTTTTCTTGGTTATGCTAGTTACTTTCTGGCTAAAGGAAAATGCTATCACATAAGAGTATTAAGACCAGCAGTCTCAACTAATCTGTACTCCCAGAATCTCTCAGACACTGAGCCACCAACCAGGCAGCATACTCCAGCTGATATGAGGTCCCCAACACATATACAACAGATGACTTCCAGCTCTACACTCAGTCAGAGAAGATACACCTAACCCTTGAGACATTTGGGGCCCCAAGGAGTGGGGAGGTCTTTTGGGAGTGAGAGTGGGGGTGGGAACATTCTCTTGGAGACAGTGAAAGAGGGAAGGAGGTGTGGGATGTGCAACAGTCAGATGGTGGACAGGAAGGGGGATAAAGTCTGGACTGTAAAAAAGATTCAAAAAGAAAAAAAGCAGAAAAAAATATATCTGTTGAGCTCAGGAAAGCCATATCCACGTCGAAAAGTTCAGACATTTTTAGAATAATGAGAGAAGTTTACTCTTTTTTCAAAAGTCTTTTCTTAGCAACTCAAGACCAAAGTGTTTCAAAGTTATTCTTTATGAAAGTTATACATTATACATCAATTTTATTATCAATGGACAATATTAAATTCTTACATTTTGACCCCAAGGCAGGTAATAAGAATGTAAAAATGAATGATCCAATCCATATCTAGAAGGAGTTCATAATCTAAGACAAGAGGCAACTATATAAAGAAGCTAGTAAAAATATAATCATATTGAGTAACATGGACACTTTCATGGTATGTCTATGGCTATATATCCAATGTATACTTGTATAATTCTCTCATCTTCAAGAATGAACAATGACTCTAAAGAAGTATTACATTCAAATGTCTTGATATTAGGTAAAAGTTAACTCTATGATTTTTAGATGGTATGTGATCAAGTTATGACCAACAACATATTAGAGAAAACTAATAGAGACATTTCAGAGAAAGTGTTCACTAACAAATATGAGATTGATCTGAGAAATGATTCTCCCTTCTTCCTCTCAGTAATCTTTATTTTTTTCTTTTTCTTGTTCTACTTTCTGCCTCTCTTGCCTTTTCCTTCCCTCCCCTTTTCTGTGTCTTTCTTTCTGTTATACACATGTCACTGCTTCATAGCAGGGAAGAAGATAACATTGGTTGAGATTTTGGTATTGGATTGTATAAAATTGTAATAATTTGTAAGTTGTGAACACTGTGAAAAATATCACACCAAAAAGATGAGAAGTAAACTCTTACATGACTTAGCCATAAAATGAGACCAATACTTTCTTATTTAGCTTTTCAAAATTTATTTTATTTTAATTCTGTGTGTAAGTCTGAGCACCTGAGTGCAGGAGCCTAGAGAGTCAAGGGGTGTTAAATCTTTTAGAGCTGTAGTTACAGGTGCTTTGACTTGTCTGACATGGATATTGGGAAACAAATTCTGGTTTCTGCAAAAGTAATGTGTGTTGTTTACTGCTAGGCCATGCCTCCCACCATACTTCCATATTTCTTAGTTAATAGTTTTTTTTTTTTTTTTTTTTTTTAAGAATCTTGTTTAACCAAGACAATCTGAACTTCCTATTTTAATACCATAACTTCAGAAGGGAAGAAATATTTGATTTTGATTTCTGAAAAAAAATATGAATAGGATATTTTCAGTCACAGAAAATTTTAGTCAAGAATAGTGTGGATCACGCTGACATTTTTAAAGAAACAGTATGGAAATGTTTGGAGTAAAGAAAAAAAAAAGAAAAATGAAAGCAAGTCTGTATATATCGAACATGAGATCAGACTGGCCAGTAAGAAATTGAGGGAAGAGTTGAAATAGAAAGATATGATGTAGTTGAAGTTTTGTTTTAGTTGTTGTTTTGAAGACTTTGAGGATGAATTTAAGCTGGAAAAGCAACTAGGGAGAATCCGTTTTCTAAACATTCCTTTCAGGTTTACAATACAGACTAATTCACATAACCTGCAATTGATGCAATGGTATTTCACTTGCACTCTTTGGTGTCAAGGATGGTGATAGTTGAAAACACACATCTGAGTAATTCTTCAGAATTTCTCATTACTTGAAAGTAAAACATTCACTTAAGATTTTCTCTTTTTCTCATGAACAAATCTGGCCCAGTGGTGGTCAGTACAAAGCTAGGAAATCAGTTCTTTCCTTTAATTTTCAGTAATCTGACAGGTCATATCAACTTGGGAATTCTGAGTTCAACCAATGTTTCAGTTGCAAGGACTTCTCAGTTCAGCTTTTTATTTTACTACTTATACTCTTGTTTCTCTGATTCTTTACAGATGAGATTCAACATTACCTGCTGGTTATAAATAATATGAAGAAAAAATTCAAAAATGAGATTTGTTACTAAGTTATCTACTGGGCAACTGAAAATGATGAGTTTGTTGTCTATGGTATGTTGATAGCTTCAGGTATAATAGGGTCTTCATTAACATTATTTTATTAAATTGAACATATAACAATTTTCTTGACTGACTCTACTATGACTTTCTAACTTATTTTCTTTAACTTACCACTTCCCCAACCTCCTTCCCATATTTCATTTCTTTCTGGAAATACGGACTTTCTTACAAACTTAGGTGCCAGCAAGACCCACAAAAAGTTTATACCTAGAGTGTTTACCCACATACTGTGGATCACATGACTTCCCAACTAACACAAAATTACTATGCTTGCATATACCTACAGACTCTATATTTTTATTCCATATAAATTCTAAATCTGTGATCAACACTGGAAAGATGGCTTTCTGTGCTAACTTTTTTGCTGGTCACCATCACTTTCCTTTTTTTTAACACTGGAATGCAGAAGTATTTTAACTGCTGTATGAGAAAAGAGTAAATTTCATGTGATCATGGAAAAAGGATGTGCCCTGAAAGATATCTGTGATTTTAAGAAGTTCTATAATAATAATAATAATAATAATTCTTCAAATACTATTGATTAAAAAGGTATTGAACAATGATGAAAAGCAATGATGTTAAAAAAAAAATTGTCAATTTTCAGTAGATAGTAAGAACCAAAATACATTCTTAGCAACATAAAAAATATTTATATTCCTGTAGCAGAGGACAGGAAAAACTAAAACTTATATTCAAATTTAATTTATAATGTTTCAGAGCTCAAGAAAAGTTGTATTCTTTAATTCTGTAAATCTTGTACACAAAGATGAAGATAGAGAAGTAGATATACTTTCAAATCTTGAGCTTCCAATTACCCTGATTATTTTAGGTTTATACAAATTCCATATCCCTCCAAAATGAGAAAAATATCTTATGCCCTCATTTTTTCTAAAACACCCCAGATGTCTGCTCCTTGTTTTCAAAATGAATCCTTTCACTGGTCTAACCCACCCCTTGTTGACCTTTAGAGTGGTAGCTAGATTCTAGAGCAACATATCCCAACAAAAGGTATATTAAGCATAGTAAGCCCCACCCCCCCCAGAATCTCTTCTCATTTCAGCCCAGGAGCTGGGCAAGGAGATAGGAAGGTGTCAAGGCTAGCTCAGCAGGCAGTCCATTCTTCTTAGCTCAGGTAGCAGACTCCAAGACACCAAGGCTGGTAATGCATTGCATCTCAGGTCCTACTATTGCTTGGTCTATTTTGGTAAATGACTTGCAGGCCTGCTCAGGCCTGGGGGAAGGGCACATTCATGTATTTGAAAAGTTCAAGAGTAAACAGAAGTAATGGCATTTAGCAAAGATGCAAAGTGACTGCAATAGGATCAATTTTTTCTTTCAAACTTTATGTTATAAAGTTTAACATATTAAGAAACACTCTGCTGAAAGACAGAATTGGTACATAAAATACTGAGTATTAGTAAAGCATCACTATACAAGTAAACTTTAGTAAGGCATCCATACTATACTTTATGAACTTTTCGGCATTATTTCACCCTGATAACAGTACTGCCATTACAATTATGTCCTACCCGAAGAAGAATGAGGAACAATATATTCCATTGATGACCATTAAAGATCATTGATTAGAAAGGTTACACATACATGATTCCATACATGTATATGATGAAATTGTAGAAGTGTGGGGAGCCAACAGAAGGCGGCTATCATCATTGCAGCCATCTTGAGCCATATACCCTGAAAAGAGACTTGATTACATCAGCCTATAATAGCTTATAGCACACTCTGATAACATCTTGGTTTAGATACCCAGGATCTTCCCTTGGGTGTGTGAGACTTAAAGCTGTGATTTATAGCTGAGACTTAAAGGCGTGACTTAGAGATCAGATTTAGAGACAAGGCCTAAGGGCAGACTTAAAAGTGTGACTTAGAGGTGTGGCTTAGAAGTGAGACAAAAAGGCAAGAGGCAGACAGAAGCAAGAAACAGATTATTAGGCACTCGGGAGTACAACTTGGAACTAGGAATTAGGTTAGAAAGTACAACTTAGAGTACAACTTGAAGTAGGAATTAGGCATGAGGTAGAAGATACTTGGACTAGAGAACTTGGAAGAAGAATTATTATTATTAGGTATTAGGCACTTGGCACTTGGCACTTGGCACTTGGCACTTGGAGGAAGAACTTGGAATTAGACATAAGGCACTTAGCACTTGGAAAAAGTAACTTGGAACTTGGTGGCACTAGGGACTAGGAACTCAAAACTTGGGACTTGGAGAGAAGAAGAGAGACTGAAGAATAAACGCGATTGAATCACACTCTGTCTGGTCTCCATTCTTCGAGTCCATCCTCACTCTCTCTCTTGCTGAACCCCGACCCGCAGACTAGAGCAGTTTGGGGCAGTGCGGACTCTAACAACTCAGCCCCCAAGGTTTTGTTAGTGTGGATTCCAACACTGATAGAACAGTCTGAGACATCTTGTCCCTCAAACGTAGGGCAGCTCGGGCTGCAACATAGAAGTGCCTCAGGAGTTAAGAGTACTTGCTGATCTTTCAGAGAACACAGTTTCAATTTTCAGCATGTACATATGATACTTCACTACTGTTTGTAATTTCAATTGAACAAAATCTAACATTCTATTTTGACCTATATGAACACCTGCTTTTACATGATGCACCACCCCTCCACACACAAACTAAACAATGCCTTTACCCATATATATATATATATATATATATATATGTATATGTATATGTATATGTATATGTATATGTATGGATATAATGTTTGAAGGTTTGAATTTAGCATCAAATCTAAAATAATTTGATGATTGGTCTAAAACTGAGTGTAAAATGATAACAAAAATGTCTTGGGAAGAGGCATAAAAATAAAAGTATGACTAGTCCTAGAAGAGTAAGAATTTGGATACCATAAATTAATCTCTGTGAAAATTATATGGAAAATAAAACAAATGGATGAGACATTAAATAATATGGATAAATTGTTCAGTTAATTAGAAGTACTATACTTTTATATCAGCTGCCTCCAGCTCATAGAGTGGGCATACAAATCACATAAGCTCAAGTAATAGAAACTGTGCATAAAATGTGAAACTGAGCATCTATATCATCAGGCTATCCTAGTCACTGCTTTTATCAGACAACCAACATGTGAGTAACAAATAATAACAAGAAAACTTCAGCTTCAGACCATAGCACAAGAATTTCAATCAATAGCAATCAACCAGCTGGTTACATTGCACACCTTTCAGCCTTTCAGCTGTTCACTGTTTATGCCATATATCCCAAACTTTCAGTATCCTTGTCTCATGACAGTGCTAGGCAAGAGAAGAGATTTTCTGGAAGGAAAATTTGACCGCAAACAGCATCAGGTGGTAAGGCTATAGATTTAGAGATGAATTATGGGATTATAGGGAATTGTGTTTAGTTCGAACATCATTCAACACTTATCTCTTTATAATCCAGTGTGGGGTTGTTAGGTCATGCATGGGGGCAGGTGTGGGTTTTGTTGGGCTGAGTTGTGGTTCCCTTGTGTCTGCCATAGATCAGAGAGGTAAAGGAGCACAGGAATTTGTCTGAGTTCACTCGCCGCCTAGTTGGGCCGGTCGTGCAGGGGGCGGGGGGGGGGGGGGGGCGGGGGGGGAGGGTCCACCCGGGCAAGGAGGCCTCTCCACACAGCAGCGGGAAAGTGCTGCAGGGCCCCACCCGGGTGTGGAGAAGGGCACAGGGAGATCTCAGTCTGAGGTCCTGCAGGGGCAGAGCTCTTGGGTAGGGACTCAGGACAAGAAGGCTTGTGGGCATTGACTGGTCTCAGACTCCTGCACTCCCAGGTGCCACTGAAAGCCACAGAAGAGTTGAGACAGGGGGCAAGCAGGCTGGAGCGGCCTGCAGGCCTGCAATCGATAGGGGCTAGAGGGAAAGCTCTGTTGGCACCCCGTGGGATAGTTACTCGGTTACTTGGTTGGGTCCCTGTGTTGGGAGATTAGGTTCTGACTGCACCCCCTGAACTCAGGGTGGACCTGAGCTAAATAGGGAGAGAGGAGGGAGGAGGGTCTGGAAAAGGAATACTTAATTGGCTATGCCTTCTGGCCTTCAGGTATCTCATTAATATGGAAATATCTTGAAGCTGAAGCTTATAGTCACACCCTCTACCTGTGCTAGGTGACATAAACCTCTTTGGGAGGGTCTGTGTTGCCCTAAGTGACTGAAAGGTGTGGGCAAATGGAGATCTTAGGGGGAGGGGGTTATGTGTCAGGAACCTGCAGTCTGGGGGCATGGCGAGATATGTGCAGTCCCTCACAGGCATGGACACCTGTTGGGTCTACTGCTATCTCTAAGCCAGTGCTCTACCAGAAACCAAGCCATCCTTTCATGTTCCCACACCACAGTTCAGTTAAGATAATAAATGGGTTGAGAGTGGTGATCATTTCCAGTAGTGTATATTTACTACAGATTTAATATTATTCAATCAGTGTTTAATCATGTATAATTAAATAGGTGATTATTCATGCAATTTGAGTGTGCATCCATATCCAGGGGTCAAATCACATTAAACATATATATTAATATGGGACTTAGCAGGTAAAACTTACCACAATGAAATTAGGCAATTATAAACAATTTTTTGAAAGGATTGCTGACAAAGGTATGAGAAAATACATGTGAGAATGTGACAGAGGCTGGCACATATTCAAATGGATATACAACTGAAAAATCTCTCTCATGAGTAGGCTTGGAGTAAAAAGGCATCAGAAAGAATAGTTTCCAAAACACAGACAAATCTGTGGTTGAAAATGAAGTCTTACTTGCAAAGATCAAGGGAAAAATAAAGGTGCCTATTTCCAATATGAACTCAAGGTTATATTCTCTATCTCTACTTATATTCTTATCTCCTGATGATATTACTCATTAATCAAATTATATCAATTGCCAAATAGAAAGAACCCAAGTAATATTCCATGACTTCAGTATCTTATAAAATCAAGATGAAGTACGCATGCCTACAAAAACTAAGATATGGACTAGAATACAAAGTTCACAATAGAGAATAATTTTGGCAAAGAATGGGATGTTTGAAAGTGAAATAATTGTGCATTCTTTTTCAGTATACTGAAAATAAAACTTAACCACAGCTTATGTGGGTAGTGTTAAGTGTAAATGCATACTTAAAATATCATATTTTGTTTGCTTAAAATTTCCTCTTTTTTGCCACAAAGAAATACTACTGGAATTAAATCCAGAACTAGAATATCTTTCACTTGCAAAATGTTTGAATGGGTAATGCCAATGATATTTTTTGTGTGTGATCTTTCCATTTCTCTACTTTTTTTCCAGCTGAGTAAACTGTTAAATGATTAACATAATTTGTTAGAAAGACATTCACACATGTTGAGTGAAGTCTTTCCAATCTGGACCTATTTCTCTCTTCATGATCCAACTAGAAACTTATTTTCTCTCCAATCAGAATTTCCTCTTGTTTTCATAAGCTGTAATTCATTTTGGTTTCACTGATTTTAAAGTTTTATTTTCATAATGTTTAGTAACCTGGGTAAGGAAAGTCACATAGTTTTTATAAACAATATGCACTGACCTGGAGATAAGATTTCTCTGCTGAGATTCATTTTTTGGAACACTTTTATCCTTTTTCGTACTTAATGAGTAATGAAGGGTCAATGATAAGTTCTCACTTATAAAATCAAGCATGCAAAAATCTGGATGTCCTGAAAGAAGGATCATTTTCCATATATTTGTGTCTTTACCTCTCTAAAGTACATTCTAGCTAAGGTCTATACAATCTATTCGGCAAGTGAGATATTTAGATTGAGGACACACCCTTTTAATTTTCTCCTCCTTCTACATAAGCATCATTAATATCTATTCATGTATAGACCTATATCTTTGGCCTTAAATTCAAGTCAGTTTAAAAAAAAATTTCTCACAGGTTTTTCCACTAGGATTTTGCTACTGTTATTTTACTTATCTTAAGGGTTTTAATTTGTGTTTTTCTAACATTTAAAAACAAAGAAATTGATGTTTAATAAGACTCTCTTCTTGAATAAATGAAACTAACCATAGCTAGCTACTATCCTATACCAAAAACTTATGTACTCATGCCTGAAGAAGAGTGAAGTACTGCTTTTTTCATTCTTTGTCTCTGAAAGGCAAGAATTCGCCCCCCATCCCCACAAACTTTTATCATTAAGAATTCGCAGCTAGATTTAGTTAGTGGGAATTCAATATTCTCTTAGGAGCAATTACAACAATCGTACTTCTTTCTTATATTTCTCTTTCCCATTAGATGGTGGGTTCTGACTGCTTCTATCTTTGTCCCTGTTGTTAGTGAAATTAGAAAACTATTTAAAATCCACCTCAGCCTAGATTAACTTCTTCTAGAAGTCATTATAATATTCTTTATCCTCTTTCATACATTGTCCTAGATAGAACAGCCTCCACAAAACTATGGCTAAAAAACAATAATGGTTGTTTCACTATATAAAGATAGTAGCTAAGCCTATATTGATACACCTATGAAAATTTTTCTTTGATTGTTTTAAGAGAAAGCATTGGCTATTAAAAGGAAAGAATATGAAATTGTGATGGAGATGTATTGGAGTTTCTAATTGGAATTGGAGGTGGGGTGTGGAGATGCATATGAGAAGATCCACCTTGTATATTTGTAAGAATTTATCACAGAATAAACAAAAATGTTAAAACAGAAAGTACAAAAGGAGAGGGAAATCACAAATGGTTTTAGTCATTGAATCAACATACTCAACAAAGTTGCCTGGGTTACGGAAGTAGTATTTTTCTCATAGCATATAACAGTCAATTTTAAATAATAAATAAGGAATAAATATCTAAAATCCTTTCATCTGTAGTTTAGTTTTATATGGCTTTATCCTTTCCAAATACAAGGTTTCAACAAAATGTAACAAATAGTACAATTATCAAAGTAATTATATGACTAAGCTTAATTGCCTTAATAATACAACAGCTTTTAACTTGAGCATCTTAAGGACTCATAGAAGCAAATATTTACTTTTTAAGTCACTTCATTTTTTATTTATTTTATAATTTATTCACTCATTATTTTTTGGTGTTAAGTGGGCATGCTAAGTGAATGTCCTAACACTAGGTTGTACCTTAGCCTTTACTTCACACTTTACTTATACTAGAGGTTTATGCTGCCTTTTCTTAAAGATATATTTAGTTTGAAAATCAGAATTACTGGAGGCCTTGAAGAACTAGTATAAAATAAATTCTGAGACATAATTCCTTTCAGAGATGACTTAATTCATATATTTCTTTTTTAATACTATGTTTAGTTATAATTTATATATAACACAAATTATCCATTATTATAGTTATGTTATAAAATATCTCTCACAGGCTTATGTTTGCAAGATTTATTCTCCAGTTGATGCCATTTTAGCTAGTTTTAGAAACGTTATGAGTGGTGCCAGAGAGAAAAAATAACATTACCAGGGACAAATTTTTGAGTGCTGTCTTATCCTCAGTCTCCCAGTCTTTCTTTTCCCCCCGTCCGCCTTTCCTTTTTACTATGAAGTGAATAAAATTTACCATCATGATACTCTTCACCCTCATAAAAGGCTTGGAAATTAACATAGCTGATGACTTGATAGAAATATTGGAAACTGTAAACCAAGGTAAAGTATTTCTCTCTTTAGTTTGTTTTATTAAACATTTTACAATAATGAAGTAAACATGTGATTCAATGGTAGACAGTATATACACAATCCTGTATGATTTTCAGTTTTTTTTTAGTTTCTAAAACAATTTCATCACTCTGAAAAGATGCCCTATACTCAGTAAACATTACAAACACTCACCTAGTAAGCAGTCATATTTGTTTTCTACCTATATGGATTTTCTTATTCCAGTTATCTTATGTACATGTTATAACATACAATATTACTATGTATCTGGCTTGTCTCCTCAGTAAAGTGTTCTCAAGATTCAACAACATATTAGAAACAATTGTCATTTGCTAAATAATTCATTTTGAATGAATATGGCACCTTACATGTACCTTTATTAACAGATATTGATTTACTTCCACTGTTTGCTAATTATGAATAATGCTACATGAATTTTTATGTACAAATTTTTACATGAATATATTTTTAAAGTATGATTAAATACAGGGGTGCTGTATAATATGTCAAATCTGTTTAATGCTCTGGGGAAGTGCTGGGATACTTTTCTCAGAGGCTCTACCTTTTCACAGGCAAACCAAAAATGCACAAAAGCAAAATTGATTTGCTACTTCATTATAAAGTTGTTAAGTGCCTTTATGACTATAGATACCCCAAGGATTTGGAAGTGATCTCAATATGTAATTTCACAATGACAATGATATTGAACATCCTTACATATAGTTATTGGCTATATGTACGTTATTTTCTGACTACTCTTTGGATCCTCTATCCATTTTACATGTATTGGTATATTGATGTACCTTGATCACATCCAAAAGTTCTTTGAACATCTTTTCATTTTTAGATTAATTTTGTTTCAGTTCTTCATACAGGGTAATCTCAGTTTAACCTGTCTTAAGTTTTTCTGATGCTCAGCACCTCACAGTAATATTTTATTTCAGCTATAACCATTATCAATTACTGGATATATATTCTGTTCACTTTAAAATGATTTATTATTAAATTAAGTTATGAAATTAAAGTTATTATACTTTTATTATTATCATATTTACAGTCAGAACAGTGTGCTAAAGTTTGTGGATATACTGAGTAAGACATTCTTTTCTTTTACACCAAACAATAAATTATGGTCTGGTTGGAATTAATACAGGAACACAAGTATATTTAAATGCCAAATGTAATTTTCTTACAATATTCTTAGTAATAGGGACAACTTTTCTCTGTAAAGTGATAGGGTAGGTAGCACCAATGTTGACTTTAATCATTCTCTGTTTCCTTTTTTTTTTTAACCAGCTGAATAAACTTCATTCTGAAGAACACCAAACTAGTAAACACTGCTTTCCAGGTTGTGGAGTTATATAAAGTAACAAAAAACTAAAAATATGTTTTCTTAAAGAGATAACAACATATTTGTGATTAAGTAAGAAAACTAACAAAATGAAAAAAGAAAGTATTGACACATGATGTTAAATGTTTATGAAAATAATCCATTTTCAGTATTGGAAAATGACAAAAGGATGCAGGTAGACAGAGAGAATGGATGTTAATAAACTGGCTATAGATGAATAAAAGTACCCGCCTAAGCTGAAAAGAATACTTACTGTTCCAGAGGAAAACTTCTAATATGACAGCACTATCAATTCTGGTGTGCCAGAAGTGATTTAAATCACTTGTTTCGAGATTAGGAAATGCTTAGTTAGTTTACAACTGATTGTATGACATTCTTTTCATCACAACTGATCAATGAATATAAACTACATGGATTTCAGATTTTCATAAGTCAGACACTATAAAATTAGGATTTTAGCCTTCTGTCAGATGTAGGTTTGGTGAAGATCTTTTCCCAACCTGTAGGCTGCTGTTTTGTTGAAATGAGCATGTCTTCTGCCTTACAGAAGATTTTGAGTTTCATGAGGTCCCATTTATCAATTGTTGATCTTAAAACCTGAGCCATTTGTGTTCTGTTCAGGAAGTTGTTTTCTGTAAAATGAGTTCAAGTCTATTTCACACTTTCTGTTCTATTACATTTAGTGTATCCAGATACAAAGTAAAGTTTTTGATCCACCTGAACTTGAGTTTTGTGCAGTATGATGAATATGGATCAATTTGCATTCTTTTATATGCAGACATCCAGTTAGACCAGTACCACTTGTTAAAGGTGCTTTTTTCCCCATTGTGTGGTTTTGCCTTCTTTGTCAAAACTCAAGTGTCCATAGATATGTGAGTTTATTTCAGGGTTATTGATTAAATATTATTGATCAATTCATTTGTTCCTATACCAATACCATGGTTATTATTACTATTGTTCTGCAGTACAGCTTGAGATCAGTGGTGGTTATTTCCCACAGGAGTTCTTTTATAATGAGAGGAGATGGGGACAACATACAGAGTGTCAGAAAATTGAACAGAGGTGTGTAGCAATGAGGTATGGGGAACTGGGGTAGCCACTATTAAGTGCCAGATACCAGGAAAGAAAGAGGCTCACAGGAACCAATGGGGATGAGATTAGCTGAAATGACCAACAAAGGGGAGGGAGAATCTGTAGAGCCCATATCCAGAGGTTAGGCAAGGCTCCCAGTTGTAGAATAGAGCCACCCACTCATCTTCAAATTTTTAACCCAGAATTGCTCCTGTCTAAAGGAAATATAGGGACAAAGTGTGGAGCAGAGACTGAAAGAAAGGCCATCCAGAGGCCGCCTCTCCTGGGGAACCACCCCAAATACAGACACCAAACCCAGATACTATTGCAGATGCCAAGAAGTGCTTGCTGACAGGAGCCTGATATAGCTGTCTTCAGAGAGGCTCTGCCAGAGCCTGACAGATTCAGAGCCAACCACTTGACTGAGCATGGTGTTTCAATGAAGGAGTTAGAGAAAGTATTGAAAGAGCTGAAGGAATTTGTTACTCTATAGGAAGAACAACAATATCAATGAACCCGACCCCCTAGAGCTTTCAGAGACTAAACCACCAACCAAAAAGTAAACAGGGAGTGACCCATGGCTCCAGCTGCATATGTAGCAGAGGTTGGCCTTGTTCTGCATTAATGGGAGGAGAGGCACTTGGTTCTGAGTAGGCTCAATTCCCCAGTGTAGGGAAATATCAAGATGGAGATGCAGGAGTGGTTGGGTTGGGAAGCACCCTCATAGAACAGAGGGAGGTGGGATGGGACAGGGGATTTCTGGAGGGAAAACCTGGAAAGAGGATAACATTTGAAATGTAAATAAAATAGCATAACATTTGATATGTAAATAAAATAACATTTGATAACATTTGAAATGTAAATAAAATAGCCAATAAAAAGAGAAAAAAATAAAAAATATTAAAAAAATCTCACTTGAAGAACTGCTCTTTTTTAGTTCCAAGAAAAAGTTGCTGCAAGAGGATCAACCCCTCTTCACCTTCATGCACTTCTTATCTATTGGATCTTATCTTCATAGAATCCTCCTGATTTATTTCTTGGATATATAGTTTTGATAGCATTATTCTTGTGCTGGCATTTCCTTAATGTGATTCTTATAATGCAACCGTTTATCCTAGCTTACAAATGAGAGGCTAGGACACTGTTTTCCACTCTACAGTTTTGATATTTATTAGATATTTTGGTAGCACACATCATACCTAAGTTTTTATCCTATGATTTTTATCCTCTTCTTTTTATTCTTTAAATAAGCCCAAATACTTTACTACCCATCCCCCACTTTTATAGGCTAAATTTGGTTGCTACAAGATTGTAAAACATTAAGACTCAAAAACAAAGAAAAAAAACTCAAGCAGGTGATTATAAAAATTTTGAAAGACAATTTTGGAAAGAATATATCTCATGAAACATGGAAATATTGTAGATAGTAATCTAAAGGTACTTCACAGCTCCAGCTTATGTTTTTTCTGGTTACTCAATCAAATATTTTCATAGGTACTTCTGTGAAGAGACTTTAAAGATATATCTACAATGAAAAACTGAATAATTTTAGAAGAATATTCTCCATGTCCAATGGAATAAGATCAGCCCAGAATAACAGAAGAGAAAACAGCAAAGTCTGGTAGGAAGATGCCAAGTAGCAAACAGTCAGAATACACATCTGACTAAGGAGAGCTTTGGTAGAAATGGAAGCTGGGGAAATTCAAAATTCTAGAAATATACAACTTACTACCACTGGCTTTAAATATAAAGGGGACCACAGACCATGGGGTTCAAGCAGCCTCCAAAATTTGAGAATGATTTCTGGATAACACTCAGCATAAATAACTCTCTTAAGCCAACAACAACATAGAACTGAATATAGGTGACAGTCTGATTAAACTAGGATGGAGAATAATTCCCAAAATATCCAGAGAAATGTACAATACAGCCAGTACTTTGATTACAGGGTTTTTTGTAACCCTAAATAAAGAAATTTACTCACTTAATGTATAATTGTTTTCTCTTTCTTTCTCTTTTCAGTACTAGGGATTAAACCCATGGCTGTTAATGTCAGGTTAGCATTCTATTATTTGGCCTTGTATCTTCAGCTCACCTTATGCTTTTGATCTACAGAACTGTAATATATTGAGTTTGTGTTTGTAGCAGCAAATTTTGTAGTGCTTCCTTAGGAAAGTCATAGAAACAAAAATAGGAATGAAATGAAACACATATTTCAAAAGATATTTGTATGTATATATGTTGAGGAATGTTGACAAGGTAAATAGAAGTATAAAGAAGAACAAAACCTCACAATTTTTATGAATTAGAGTGCTATAACAAAAGAAAAAAAATAAGAAAAGGAAACCATGCACGTTTATTTAATATAATGTGCCTCACTCTGTTGCATCTAGAACCATGTAATGCTAGGCAAATGCTTCATCACTCATCCATGTTCCCAGCTGTATATAATGTGTTGTGTTGCATGAGAGTGTTCAAAAATGAAGACCTAGAACCCCCAGAACTGTGCCTTTTCTGCTTTTCTGCTGCAAATATGTATAATTGTTGCAAAACATGACTAAGTGAAATAAGAGCACGGTCAAGTGGCTACAAGATGGAGCAGGGTTAAGTTAGCAAAAACCCTTTTGATTCTTCTTGGCTCCCCTGTGTGATGTTCCTTTCCTCTGGGTATAGAGCAAGTTCTCTTTGAGTCTTATGACTTATTTTCAGGGGAAAGTCAACTATGTTTTATGGATTCATTCAGAAGACAGTAGGAAAGAGAAAATCTTTCTAGTTTCTAATATTTATTGCTTACTTCTGCTGCTTTCTATAATTATTAAATCTCCTATTTTGATGTAACATATCCTAGGTTGCATAAGAAGCCAAAGGGGGAAGTGAAACTGGAGAAATAGCTTATCTGTTAAGAGTTCTTCCAAGAAACTCAAGTTCAGTTTGCAACTCACATCCATCTGTAACTCCAGCACCAGGAGAGCATGTCATTTTATGTCATCCATGGGTACTTACAAACATGTGACACACACACACACACACAGACACACACACACACACACATTTTAAAATGATGGTATTTTTTAATATAAGTAAAAAGTCAAAATATTTTTTCAAGAAAATAAGACATTATGAATCCTTTCTAATACTTTACTGATTTAAGGCATAGTCTTGTATATTCCAAACTGCCCTTAAAGTCATTATATAGCTGACTATGAGCTTATATAGCTGAAGAGTTCTGATTATCTGGCCTCAACTTTTCAAATACTGGGGTTATAGGCATATGCCACCATGTCCAGTGATATTTGGTGCTTGAGTTCAAATCTAGGACCTCGTGTATGATAGTCAAGTATTCTATTGAGACTTATCCAGAGTTGCACAATAATCCATTTTGTTAGATTTTTGAAAAATAAGTTAAGTTTTTAAAGCTTATGCAATATATTGTGATCATATTATTTCCCTTTTCAGACAACCACTCACATGATTTTGTTCCCTTTTTCTTTCAATTTTAAATAAAACTTGTGATTACCTGACTGTTTACTCCTTTAGCATCAACCAATAAAACTGGATTTACATCTTGAATTTAATTCAGAAATTCTTCACTTGTCTAACTAGCTCTTAATTCTCCTTGCAGAATTGTCACTCTACTGTATTCTATGTTAGAGATTTGGATGTTATTACCTGACAATCAGATATTGCAAGAATATAGTCCAAAGACTGATTTCGCAGATGCATCTCTTCTTTACTAGCTTTGATTATATGACATGGATGTGTATTTTGTTTCTCTCTTTGTACCAAATGAACCAAACTGAAGAAGGCTCTACTGTGGCAGGAACAGCCTTTCAACTAAAAATCATTTATTGAGAATGTCTTTGTTGTTGCATGAGAGCATAAGTCATCCGACACTCTGGATAGTTAAATGGCATAATGGATAATTACACCAGGACAATAGGCATAGTGTTTACTGTTCTGCCAGGTTTGTAAGAATTTCCACCTTCACTGTATTCCAAGTGATAATCTAGTAGCTTGAATAAGAGCAGAAAAAGCATATGCAATGCACAAATCAAGAACTCCCCCTCCTCCTTGAGCATATAATACACTAGGGATTTCAGACAGTCAACAATGAAGAACAGTATGATGTAATGTTAAAATACTCTTAAAGGGCTGTGGAAAAAAACAAATGAGAAAGAATCCTCTCTCTCTCTCTCTCTCTCTCTCTCTCTCTCTCTCTCTCTCTCTCTCTGTGTGTGTGAAATTGAAATGTGCTCATTTTAAAAAGTCTCAGTAAGTTTACTCTTTTATTGAGATGTATCCTCAGCATGTTTTCCAACCAGACCTTGAACATCTAGGTTATCCTCTTGTTTCAGAATCTAAAGAAGCCAAGAAAACAGACAGTAACAACACACTGGGTAGAAGTTGTGTGTTGCTACATATCTGAGCAGAGATATGTAGATGGTATAGTCGAACAATATAGGAAAATCTTATAAAAGAGCTTCTGAGACAGGGAGAAGAGAAAATCCACATGATCAGAAGAGGGAGTGTGGAGACCTGGTAGACCTAACAAGCTATACTCTGCTGCCCATCTTTGATAGGCCAATTAAAAAGACAAATAATAGCAAGAAGCAGATAAAAAGATTTCTTTCAATGTGCCCACATCGGGAAGGGGAACAAAGATCAGTGACCAGGCATGCCTAAGTCCATCTTCAGATTCCTGACATTTTAAGTACATTTAAGTTTATGTTTAAGTACAAAGGAGTAGATATTCATCACTAAGTAGTCCTGGTCTAGGTATGGTCCTGGCCATTGCTGACCCATTATCATCTTGGCTTGAGTCTTTAATGTAAGTTGGTATGATAAGTTGTTAATATTATGAAAAAACTTTTTCTAGGAAAAAAAAATGTTTCTCTTGACCTTGTATCAGATGTCAAGCTTTTCCTTCTCACAGTATGAAATTTCTGGAATTCCTTTTTATATTTATTTGTATTCTATGTATGAGCGTGTTGCTTACATGTGTATCTGTGCACCACACATGTGTTATGTGCTCACAGAAGTCAGTAAAAGGGTATCAAATTTCCTGAATCTGACATTGTTAATGACTATGAACTACAAGGTAGGTGCTGGAAGCTAATACTGGGTCTTCTGCAAGAACAGCAAAGCTCTATCTTTTAGAATTGAGTGAGAGATTTATTAGTGCTGTGAACACCATATTCAGCACACAGCACAACTGAAGAGCTGCAGACAGACAACAGTGCAAAAAGCACAGAATCTTCTTCCTCATCATAATCTCAGAGTAATGATGGGGCATTGTGAGCTCAGGCAAGGCAGCCAGGGGCAAAGAAGAATAAGAAATTCATTAACCAAACTAAGTTAATTCTTTTTCAAATTCCTGAGCACCATGCCCTGGAACTGGAATACCCAATCTGTTCTTATGGTCCTTAAGCTATATCCTTCTATCCTAATCCCAAAGGAGCAAAAACTAAACTACTGAGACCAACAGCAAGCTGGCCTGGAATGGAACGCCCAGAGAGAGAAACAAGTGTATGATGAAGGAGATCTCTCTGACCTCTTCAATCACACTCCCATCTGTGCTTTTAAAATAATCACACCTATTATTCCTCTTTGCTCACTCTGCCAACCACTACAGGGAACCCAGAAATGACCCACTGAGCCATAAATGAACCCGATGTTCTTAGGTGGACTTGAGTTAGATAGTGTATTCAGCCTGGTTTTGGAAATATAACTAATTTGTATCCCATTTGTCTGGTGAAAGTTAGAACTCAGATAAACAGGAACTTTCCCAGGGAAACATGGAAGCGTCACCTTCAAAATGCATTTGCCCATTAATTCTAGAGTTTCACAAAGAGATCTGAGGGGACAGGGAACAAATTTCTTTGTGAAGCACAGACATTGATATTGGACAACTATAGCCAAAGCTCCTGCTCAGAAAGGGTGATGGAGGAGAAGGTCAGAGCAGGTATCAGACTAAAGCCTGTGTTGAAAAGGTGTAACGAGCGCCCCCCTAAATCCCTTTTCACCTGCGAATAAGGACAGGAGGCGGTAATCGGGTATACTGCGATGAGGACTTTTTACTACTCCACACGGTAAAGCGGAAAGACGGAAGAAACCGGAAGCGGCTCGCTTAAATACATCCTAGAGTGACGTATTCACTTCTGAATGGCTGTTCGCTCACCACCCAATATTACACCTCGGGATAGGCCAGTGACTTGGCGCTCTTTCTGCCTAGCAGCTGCACCGAATAATTGTTTACTGCTGGGAAAACACGAGGCCAGCGCCATCTTGGAAAATGCAAATGTGTAGCCACTGAAAACAGCGGCTCACTACAAAAAGGAAACATAGAAAACAGACATTACCCAGCCACACCCTACCAAGTATCCCACAATAGGAAAAGCAAAAGAAAAGGCAAAAGAAAGGTTATAAGTTTTGTTGATTTTTTTCTTTCCTCATTTCTTAAAAAATAAATTAATTAATTAAATTGCCAACAGTTGTGTGGCGGGGCTGGCAAAGAGGACAAACACAACCAAGACTAGGTAACAGATGGTGTTCATGACTTGGGAAATGCAATCAAACAAAACCAAAGGATATCAAGGTAACTAAAATCAGGACTTCAGAGGGGGCTACTAAGGCAATATAGATACGTTTCAAGAGGCAGTGCCTATCCTATTCAACAGAGCCAAACAGAAGCTTCCTGTTGAGTGTATGAACACAAATAGTCTAATGTCCACCTCTTCTTTCTCTTCTCTAATTATGAATAAGTTTAGGAAGGAGTTCAATAGACATTTCATCAACCCACCCTTTATACCCTTCAAGGCCTGCACCTTCACAGGGAGCCTAGACAGAGATGTGCTCAGCACAAAGGTCTTCCCCAAGGGTTGTTAGTGAGGACCAAGTCCTGGCCTCACTAGGTAGAGGGTTTTGGTCACACCCTTAGTCCTTCTCCTAGATGTCAGCTCCTCAGAGCCACTCTCTCCATACTGCATGGAGTCAGCAAGCCTGCCTGCTCAGATTCCCTGGTTTTGGAGGAGAGGGGCAATTAAAAATGCCCCACTCTACCCTGATCCTCTAGGAAAAACAAATTTGTACTTTCTGAAAACATGTGGGAACCAGGTATCATAGTCAGAAAAATACAGTTCCACTCTGACTGAAAATTTTATAGATATTATAGGGGGGAGATAGCAAAAGGGAGGAATTTGGGTTCCCAAGTGAACAAAGTACCCCAGGTCCTTCATTCCAGAAAAGCAGGGAGTATGTTTAGCAAGTACAAGCTGTGGCATATGGGTTGAGGGAGAAGTCAGGGTTCAGCTGCTGGAGCAATGGATTTTTCCAACTCTATCTCTTCCTGATAGCCAGTTATGCTCTCATATCTCCTCTACACCATGTGAAAATAGGATAATCCCAGGATCCTGCACCATGTTGTCACCCTTGCACTGGTCAGGAGTGGAGATCATCCTTCCCCAGCAGGTCACTCTTGCTGGCTGTGGGGAGTTCACCCATTCAAGGATTTTATTGTACTCAATTGTCTTCTCCATGTTCTGAAGGTTGGTGATGACACTATGGCTGTCTCGTACATACATCTTTAGTAGCTGAATGTCTTGCTCCTGTTCTGCCAACTGGTGCAAATGTTCAGCAGAGGTCTTCTCCAGCTCTGAGATATGTGCCTGCTGCTGGTGGATCATGGAGCTCAGGTGCTTAATGCAATTGTGACTTGCCAATTCATTTTTGGTCATCTCCAGGCCACAACCTTGCTCACAGGTCACAGGCTGCTTCGGGTTGTGCTCACAGTCATTGAGGTGGTATTTGAGATGGTCAAGTCTGACAAGAGCACTGCAGCCAAACACAGCATTGTCACAGGCAATCTGTAGCTTTGACAACATTTTCAGCATGATCCAAGGTACTGGACTCAGGTGGGCAACCGTAACAATGCTATGGTCCACTGGGCATGTCTGCTGCTGAGAGAGCCATTGGATGATGCAGCCATTGCAGAAGGTATGTTCACAATGAGGCACCTGTACTGGCTCTTCCAAGACTCCACTACAAATAGGACAGATAAGGTGCTCATCAATGTCCCCCTGGAAACGGGTTACATCGTACCCCATGTCTCACCACTAAAGTCCAGGTCCTTCTAAGTGATTGGGGCAGGTTCACTGTAAACAAATATCCAACCCCTTGATGACTCTGCTCAGTGCTACTCAGGAGGTGTTACGAGTATCTCATCTTGTTGGCTATTCTTCAACTGAGTCTTTCTTCCTAGTGACAAGTTTCATGGCCCAAGGCTGAGTGTGATGTCACAATCAGGGATGCTTTCCCAGAATGTGACTTGGCTTCTTTCAACTTGGGGCCTGGCTGTAGCTGAAGCCACAGCTGTTGCAGCTCATCCTGGGTAGCAGATCTCAGCCTGTACTGAAAGGGGAAATGGACTGGGAAGGGGTAGGGGAAGAGGAAAGGGAAAGGGGGTTAAAGTGGAGAAAATGTGGGGAAAGGGGGAAAAGGGGAAGGAGGAAAAATGGAAAAGGGGCAAAAGGGGTAAAAGGGGGAGAAGGGGAAAAGGAGAAGAAGGAAAGGGGGAAAGAAGGGGAAAGGAGGGAAGGGGAAAAGGAAGAAAAGAGGAGAAAAAAAGGACAAAGGGGGGCAAAAATGGGAAGAGATGAAAGGAGAAAAAGGAGTGAAAGGGGTAAATGGGGAAAAGGGGAAAGGGAAAAGGAAGAAAAGGGGGAAAGGGAAAAGGAGGAAAGGTGGATAAGTAGGAAAACGTGTAAACAGGGGGAAAAGAGGGAAAGAGGGAAAAGTGGTGAAAAAGGAGATAAGGGGAAGGAAGGGAATAAGGGAATAAAGAGGAAGATGGGAGAAGGGGATAAATGGAGAATAGGGGGAGAAGGGGAAAAGAGAAAGAATGGGAAGAAGAAAGGGGAAGAGAGGAAGAAGGAGGGGAAAGAGGAAGAAGAAAGGGGGAAGAGAGGAAGAATGAAGGGGAATAGATGAATTGGGAATGGGGAAGAGAGGAATTAAGAAGAGATGAAGAGGGAATGGGGAAGAGAGGAAGAGGGAAGGGTAAAAAAGAAAGAAGTGGGAATCAGAAGAAGAAAGGGTAAAAAGAAGTGAAAATGGGAAGAAGGAGGAAGGAAAAGAAGAATGTTGAAGAAGCAGGGTAAAGAAGAAAAGGAAAGGATAAGAAACAGGAAGAAGAAGGGTGGAAGAAGTAAGAAGGGGGAAGAAGAAGGAGGAAGGGGAAGGGGAAGTGGAAGTGGAAGTGAAAAGGGAGGATCACAGCATAGCTCTTAACCACTGAATCAATTCTCTAGCCCCAAATTCCATTCTTGAGAACCATTGTTTCAGTAGTGTGATATCCAAGGAGAAGAGTGTAAGTTTTTCCATATCTTTCTTGATGTCAGGATAGTTACAAACCTAGTGTGCCCCAGGTAATAGGACAGGAGTAAGATCAAGGAGAGTTTTATAGGACATTTTGAAGATATTTTTCTTTGAGAGACAGACTGTAAAAAGTGTGAAGATCACAGCATTGGAAAATATTTACCTCTGGATTTATCAAGATGCATTGCAACTGCTCTGTTGACAGTAGACTGTTGGTATAAGAATGCAAACAGGGAGACTTGTACCTTGTTCACATGGAAGAACAAAGTAACAAAAATCTCAAGAGAAGCCCCATGAAATATGGTACACATATGTCCTCCCTTGACCCTGTAATAATACATTATATGAATCCTGTGTCCATTGGAGGACTATTTTCACCAGTCTGAAATTCTGTGAGCAAATACTTATGGTTTATTGATATCAATGACAAGAGTTAAATAGGAAGCAAAGTTATGAATGTATGTTATATAAAAACATCTTATCATGCCATCATGATCATTTTGCATTAAAACTCATAATTGTGAAAGGTTATCTGAAAATAAAATCGATATGATGTTCTCTATTTCCAGTTCCTATCTTAGAGCACCTAAAACATGTGTTATTTCTTGACTGATAGGAGAATTGGATATATAGTTTGTCTTTCACTTCTTTTGCTTCTGACTTTAAAAAGACTCATTAAGGGCTGGGCAGATGGCTCAGAGGTTGAGAACATAGGCTGCTTTTACAGGGGTCATGAGTTAAATTCCCAGCAAGCACATGGTGATTGACAGGCACCTTGAGTGAGGTCTGGTGCCCCCTTTAGATTTGCAGGTACACAAGCAGGCAAACCATTGTATACATAATAAATAAATCTTTTGATAGGATATTTTATTTATTTACATTTCAGATGATATCCCCTCTTCCCATTTTCCCCACCATAAACATCCTATCCCATCCCTCCCCCTCCTTTTTGCTTTTATACCATTTTAATTACATGCAAGTCTTAAGGTCAGATCTAGGTTGAGGAACTAGCAATACAATAGATGTAAATAGTCAAGGAAGAAGCAAGACAATAAACACAAATAGTCAAAGAACAAAAAAGGCAATAATCAAAGTTCCTTGATCACTCCCATGATCACTATTTTTAAGGGCTTATCAGGATGACCAAATTATCTGAGCCTACTTTCCTGTCCTAGTCCGAAGTCATTTTCATGCCTTTGTTGTCTAGCCTAGATTTACATTTCTGCCTGAAATTACTTCTTTATTCTAGCCTAATGTCAGATTCGTGCCTGAAGCCCATTTCCTTATCCTTAACCAATGTCAGATTCCTGCCAAGGAGCTCCAAAAGCTCTCTACATCTCCCCCTTTTTTTACTTCATAAAAAAGACTGAGCCTGTCTTAGATCATTCTGACAAGAATGCTTTCCTTACCCCTAGTGGAATATGCATTATCAAAGGCAATGCACTTCTCTCTTAGGTTGGTAAGGCTCTCTGCAGAATCTTACCTGTCCTTGGCTTGCTAGCCTGTTAAATTAATAACTCTGTCTAAAAATCTATTTTCAGTTTCAAGTCATGCACTTTGGCTGCCAACATGTTGATGTTGTTAAAGACAAGTTTTCACATGATGGGCAGGAATAAAAGTATTCCCAGGACAAAAAGAGCTGGCATGATCAAGCTATAGATGACATTCTTTATGTATAACCAAAACAGAAATACTGACCTTAAGCCATGGATAATTTTATCAGCTTTATTTGCAGCATAAAATATCAGCAGAGCAGCATTCTTTAAATTCATAATCTCTCTATGCAAAGTTAAAACATCCAGAGAGGTGGTAGAATTGTGCCAAATACTCTGCAAGTATCTTTAAACTTTTTTTCTACTTATAATGTCTATCATTGTCAATTTTAGAAGTAACACAACTCCATTAGTATTTGGCATGATACTTGAGATGGCTCCTTACTCTTAAACTCTTAACCAACTTTCAGTAGTTTGAATTGTACAAGGAGCATCAATCCATTGTTCCAAATGCCTATCTAAATCCTCTTCTATATTCCACACGTTAGTAACATTTTTTTTTTTTTGCTAAATGATTAACAAAAGTAGTACTAACTTTTTTTTCAAAGCAATTACAAAAGTAGTGGTGCTAGCAATTAATGTATTTAAAGCTATTATACCAGCAAAAATCAAGCCCGTTACCCCCTTGCTTCTGCTTAAAGCCTAATTCACTTCTTCCTGTGCTTTCAAGCTTTTTTTCAGAAAACCAATGTTCTGTAATACTCAGGACAATAAAACAACAGCTGGTTGATAGATCCCTGTAACAGACATGCCAGGTTTCAACACACTAACACAATTAGAAAGTGTACAATCAATGCAACTTACATTAAATACTGTACAAGAAACAAAAGTAATTTTACCTTGACAATTAAAAGAGCCTTAACACATGTGCTTACACTTGTTTGAAATCCAGATCCTGTTCCAACTTTATCTCTTGCTAACATAGCATCATATAGAACTACAGCTAAGTTTCAAATGTGTCTCTGAAAATGTCCAGATCCAGCCTTCCAGATGAAGACTGTTATTTCCAATATTGGACTGATTTCTAGACCAGTTCATGTTTGAGTCCAAATAACTGGTCACATTTAAATGAAATTCAATAGTCTTTATAACTTCTATTTTTGATTCATTGTCCCAAATGTCTACAACTTTGAGGCAAGGCAGCTTGTCCAGTCTTTGACATAGGGATGCAAAGGTGGGTCAGTCAGGAACATATGTCCAATACAGCTTCACAGTCACCATTGTCAGGGAACTCAGAAAGCTCACAGATCAACATCATTCTTTGTCCCAGCACCAGCATGTCTCACCCATCACTCTGGCAGCCACCATGCTCCCTCAGGATCCTGCAGAAAAAAAAACACAAATATGCCCTCTTCCCCATATTCAATACTTAATCAAGATCATGCCATATGCCTGTAAGCAGATCCTTTCTTTCACCTAGGCATAAGTATGCCTACTTGTAGGGTGCCATAGACACTTAGCAGAAAGTTCCATAGCATCCATTTTTTAAAAAAAAAACTTAAAATAAAAACATGATTAAAAAATTGTGGTGTATGGGGATAAACCTCTCCCTTTTTTATTTTATAAAGATATTGTTTTAAAGTTCAATGTGCCCCTTCCACAATACCTTGTCCTTAAGGATTATAATAAATCCCAGTAATATGGGTAATATTAAATTGTTGACAAAACGTCTCAAGTGCTTAACTGTAATAGCCAGTTTCATTATCTGTTTATTTATTATTATTGGATATTTTATTTATTTACATTTTGGATGTTATCTCCCTTCTCCAGCCCCCCAAAAGCGTTTATACCATCCCCCTCCTCATTTCCCACTGATGCCCAACAAGGCCATCCCCAACTACATATACAGCTGGAGCTATGGTTTCCTCCATGTGTGTTCCCAGGCTGGTGTTTTAGACCCAGGGAACTCTGGTTGGTTGGTATTTTTGCTCTTCCCATGTGGCTGCTAGCCCATTTAGCTCTTTCAGTCTTGTTTCTATCTTCTCAAATGGGGAGCCCATGATCTGTTCAATGGTTAGCTGTGAGTATCTGCTTCTGTATATGTCAGGCTCTGGCAGAGCATATCAGGAGACAGCTCTCTCAGGCTCCTGTCATCATGTACTTCCTGGCATCCACAACAGTGTCTGCATTTGGAGACTGCACATAAAATACCCCAGGTGGGGAAGTCTCCAGGTGGTCCCTCCTCCAGTCCCTGCTCCAAACTTTGTCTTTATACTTGCTCCTGTGAGTATTTTGTTACTCCTTCTAAGAAGGGCTAAAGCACCCACATTTTGGTCTTCCTTCTTCTTGAGATTCATGTGGTCTGTGACTTGTATCTTAGGTATCATGAGAATTGGGGCTAATATCTACTTATCTGTGAATTCATACCATGTGTGTTCTTTTGTGATTGTGTTACCTCACTCAGGATGATATTTTCCAGTGCATCCATTGGCCAATGTATGTCATAAATTCATTGTTGTTAGTAACTGAGTAGTATTCCATTGTGTAAACGTACCACATTTTCTGTATCCATTCCTCTGTTCAAGGGCATCTGAGTTCTTTCCAGGTTCTGGTTATTATAAATAAGGCTGCTATGAGAATAGTGTAGCATGTGTCCTTTAGTGTAGCATGTGTCCTTGTTATATGTTGGAACATCTTTTATATTCCCAGGAGTGGTATAGCTAGGTCTTCAGGTAATACTATGTCCAATTTTTTGAGAACTGCCAGACTGCTTTCCAGAGTGATTGTACCAGCTTACAATCCCACCAAAAATGGAGGAGTATTATTCTTTCTCTACATTGTCACCAGCATCTGCTATCACCTGAGTTTTTTATCTTAGCCATTCTGACTGGTTTGAGGTGGAATCTCAGGGTTGTTTTGATTTGCACTTCACTGATCACTAAGGATGTTAAATAATTCTCTAGTTGCTTTTTGACCATTCAAGTTTCCTTAGTTGAGAATTCTTTGTTTACCTCTGTACCCCAATTTTAATAGGGTTATTTGATTGTCTGGAGTCTAACTTCTTGAGTTCTTTGTATATATTAGATATTAGCCCTCTTTCAGATGTAGGATTGGTAAAGATCTTTTCCCAATCTGCTGGTTGCCATTTTGTCCTATTGACAGTGTCCTTTGCCATGCAGAAGATTTGCAATTTTATGAGGTCCCATTTGTCAGTTCTTGATCTTAGAGCATAAGTGTTCGTTTTCTGTTCAGGAACTTTTCTCCTGTGCCTATGTGTTTGGGGCTCTTCCCCAGTTTCTCTTCTATTAGGGGGTTTGTGGGAGGGAAACATAAAAAGAGGATAATGTTTGAAATGTAAATATATAAAATTTCCAATAAAAAGATATGCTTGAAAAATAAAAGAACTGTTTTTCTTGCTATCCTGGATTTTTTATTTTTCCATATATGAAGTTGTAAATTGCCCTGTAGAAGTCTCTAAAGAATTGTGTTGCAGAGAATTGCATTGAATTTGTAAATTGCTTTTTGTCAGATGGCCATTTTCACTATGTTAATCCTTTCAATCCATGAGCATTGTGAATATCTTTCTATCTTCTGATATATTCCTTGGTTTCTTTCTTCAGTGACCCAAAGTTCTTATCATATAGTTCTTTCACTTGCTTGGTTAGAGTTCCACCAGGATATTTTATATTTCATGGCTATTGTAAAGAATATTGTTCCCCTAATTTCTTTCTTGGCTCTTTTATTATTTATATAAAGGGGTCTACTAACCTTTTGGCTAATATCCAAAATTTATAAACAATTCAAGAAGTTAGACACCAACAATTTCAATAACCCAATTATAAATGAGGAACAGAGCTAAACAAAAATTTCTCATCAAAGAAATTTCAAATGACTGAGAAGCACTTAAAGTAGTGTTCAAAGTCCTTAGTCATCATGGAAATGCAAGTCAGAACAATTCTGAAATTCCACCTTACACCAGTCAGAATGGCTAAGATCAAATTCAAGTGACACCACATGCTGTCTATAATGTGGACCAAGGGAAACACTCCTCCATTGCTGGTGGGAGTGCAAACTTGTACAACTTTTTTTAGAAATCAATTTGGGGGGTTCAGAAAACAGGGAATAGTTCTACCTCAAGACCCAACTTTATCACTCCTGGTCATATACTCAAAATATGCCCTACTTATACCACAGGGACACTTAATCAACCATGGTCATAGCAACATTATTCTTAATAAGCAGGGACTGGAAACAACCCAGATGGCCTACAACTGAGGAATGGGTAACAACAATGTGGTACATCTATACTATGAAATACTATTTAGCTATTAAAAACAAAAAAAAAATTGAATTTTACAGGCAAATTTGTGGAACTTGAGAGTATCTTCCTGAGAGAGGTTATCCAGATTCCAAAAGACATGCATGTTATGTACTCACTTATAAGTGGATATTATCCATAAAATACAGAATACCAACTCTATACTCCACAGACCCAAAAAAGCTATTCAAGAAGGAAGGCACCAGTAAGGATGCTTGATTCTCACTTAGAAGCTGGAATAGAATATTACCAGGGGGCAGATGAAGGGAGCAATCTGGATGGAATTGGGGACTGTGACAGGAAGTGTGTGTGTGTGTGTGTGTGTGTGTGTGTGTGTGTGATGTATGTATGTGTTGTTCAGGATCAGGTTTGTGGAGGGACAGAAGAGATGAGTAGATAGCAGTGAGAGTGAATGAAAATCTGCAACTGGTACATATGTGAAGGTGGGTACAAGGACTTGCCAAAAACCTGTTATAGGGGAGACACAAAAGAATCAATGGGAGTGTCCTTATCAGTGATTTACGGCATTGTTAGTATGTAACATGAAGTGGATACCCCCTTTAGCCAGGCAGAATCCCCAGTGGAGCAATAGGGATACCAACTCATTCACAATGGTTTCAAATCAAAACTGATCTTGTCTACAAGAAATGCAGACACAGGGAATGGAGCAGAGACTGAGGGAATTGCTTTCTAATAACTGGCCCAACTAGAGATCCATCACATTTCTAAGCACCAGTCCCTGACCCAATTAATGATACTCTAATATGCTTTCAGGCAGGAGTGTATCATGACTGTCTTCTGAGTCGCATTACCTAGAAGCTGACTCAGACAAAAAGAGACTCACAGCCAAACAGTGGATAGAGCTTGTGAACTCTTAAAGATAAGTTTAAGGAAGGGTTGAGGGCCCTGGGGCAGATAGGAAATCCACAGAAAGACCACCAGAGTCAACTAATCTGGAGCCTTGGGGCTCTTAAAGACTGAACAAACCAAACAGCATACTTGGGCTGGACCTAAGGCCCCCTTCACATATGTAGCAAATGTGTTGCTTGATCATCTGGTGGGTCCTAAACAAGTGGAACAGGAGCTATCCAAAAAGCTGGTGTCTGTCTGTGGGATATGTTTTTCTAGCTGGGATGCCCTTTCTGGTCTCAGTGGAGGAAGTTCACCTAGCACTGCAGAGACTTGATGTGTTATGTTAGGGGAAACCTTTGGTGGTCCTCCACCCTCACATAGGTAAGGGGAAGGGGGAAAGGATGGGATTGTTGGAGGGGATGATCAGGTGGGAAGACTATGATCTTGATACAAAATTAGTAAAAAAAGAAAAGAAAAAAGACCAGAACATTGTTTAGGTCCTGGACCATAGAGTTATTTTGCATAATTTTAGTTGAAGCACTACTTGAAATTGACCACCACTTGAAATCAACACTTTCCAAATGTGAATTGTTGTCATTAGACTGTAATTTAAAATCTGCTTATGTTTGTTACTTATGGTAATTCTTGATAAGTGTTAACAGATTAGGCTTTCCAAATTTCAAATTCTACCATAGAATGTGAAAAGAATAACATTTAGTGATGAGTTCCCTGACAATGAACACATAGCAGAGCTGGGAAAAGAACGACTGGACAGAGTAGAAAACTAACCTTCAGAATAGACTCAATGGATGTTCCAAAATTCCTGAGAGAAGCTCAGCAGCAAGAAGAGTGCTTCATAGTTAGCCCATGTTGGGCCAATATGGGCATAGTTGATTTTTTCCATTTAATTTAATAGAAATATATATATATAGAAAACCTATGTGATAAATTGATAAAATAAAATGACAGTAACAACAAGGTTGTAGTCATTGTCATTAGTAAAATTGTTCTAGGACATTCAGAATAACACAAAGGTAGTAAAAACAAGAAAAAATTTTTTAAAAAGAAAATTTTTCCAGATGAAAATTTTGTATCTGAATATCAAAGTATATTGATTCGTATTTAAAGCCTCCTCTGAGGGAATGCAAATATTTTAAACTTTTTCTTCATTGTCTCCTTGACAATATTTTTCTATTTTGAAGTCAGAAAATTTGAAAACTATGCTGAATGTCAGTTAAATCTTAACTTTTAACTTGTGAAATATTTCTAGATGCAAACAAGACATTGTGATCAACATTAATTTCAAAGTCTGTGCGTTTCTTTCCTGAAGATGCAGTTAGTGTCATTAATATTCAATTCATGAACTCACAAAAAGGAAAAGAGTAATTTCTGATGTTTTTTATGATTCTTAAGATTAAATGTGGCAAATGTTCAACAAAGAATTTTATCATAGAAATAAATGTTTTCCAATACATAGAAATGAAAATTCTTCATTCCATGTAACATAGGTTGATTAAAATTTACCTGTTGACTAATATCCAATGTTAAATACTTAGAGTGTTCTAAGTATTATAATAAATTCTACCACCTATACATATCTTCTAGCATTATGCTGGCTTTTTTTTCATTTAAGACTCAGAAAACCTGAGAAAATGCAGAAATATCAAGTGTATCGATCAGGGTTTTTGTCATAAATTCAATGTACATTTGGTTTACTTAAGCATAAAATGAGTATATGTCAAGAGTATCTCTCAGATAACAGATATGGCAGGATCTTGAGGGCAACAATGAAGTTAGAATTATGGACTGAGTAAATAAAATCATGAAGTTGCTTTTATATGAACATAGTGCTGCCAGCTTTAACTGAGTTCATGGTCTTATCCCATAGGCTGCCATGGTGAAACAATAAGTGTTCTTTTCTTTATTCATTGTGGCATTATCAAAAATTCAAATCCCTCAGCTAGAGAGTTAACCTGTTTTTACAGAAATGGAAGCTCAGTTCCTTCTTTGGTTTTCTGCTTTCAGGTTTTTTTTTTTCTTTTGCATTTATCAGAATTTGGGTTCTATCTTCCACCAAAATTTTCTTTTAAAAAATCACCAAACTAAAAAGGAAAAGTAGAGGTTTAGATCCTAGGGAGTTACAAATAATAAATATTTACTGTAATCCCATGCCTTTGGAGTTTGCAGATGGAGATTAATAGGAGTAAAGTAAACTGGGAAACATTTTATAGAGAAGTGAAGGGGCTAGCACAAGTTTGTTGTTAGACAATGACTTCACTAAAGGAAGACAAATCTGGAATAAATAAAATTTTGGAGGTCATGCATATAGTAGAAACCTGGTTGGTATATTTCAAGAGCAAATAAAATTTCTGGAGAGATAATTTCTCCAGGGTGCTTTCATCCTTCTGTTCTACCATTCTGAGTGTATGGACTAAAACTTTAAGGGAGTTTTCTTCTGGTGACTGTCATGAAGTTATAGTATCTGAAAACTAGAGGCAGTCATATAGCTTAGTTACACCAAAAGGAGTTTCAGAAGACAAATTTAAAGACATCCCATGTAGGCAGAGTTTAGATAAGGTAATTATCAATGTGGGTATTATATAACATTTAGGAAGAAGATCAAGAAAGAGTAATATTGAGTGATGAGAAAGAATGAGATGCAGGCAAAAAGGCCACGTTTTAGTTTCAAATATATCATAATTTTTTGTGGTGTTTAAGTTCATGAGAACATAAATGATAATGAAAGAATAAAACACAAAATAAAGCTCCCTGAATTCAGAATGGCTACATTCTAACTGTATAGTTTACTGAGATGCATAGAGTTCAGTGTCTGGCAAGTGTTTGACTGGTTTCTTTATTCAGTGTGACTTTTTGTCAATTTATTACAATGAACATTATTTAAAAAAAAAACTGGCTAGTTATCTGAAAAATGATAACAAAATTCTAGAAACTTGATTTCATGTCTGATTCTGAATTTACTAAATTTCTTAGTTTGATCATATGCTTACTATAGTGATGATGCTAATGTGTTTCTTTCCACACAGGAACTATTACCCTTGGCGTTCTCATTTGCTTCCCTACTACCTCTGAAGGCCCTGTCATATCAGATTTATCTTCAACAAAAAGACTGACAATTGTTATTGTACCCTGATTTTTCTTTCTCAAATAAACCTTAATTTAGAGGCCCTAGATGGTTCAGGGGCAGGATTACTTGAGACTTGCTGATTTTCATCCTGTAAGTCAAGTCCCTGCCAAATACTCTATATTGTCTGCATATTAATATTCTGTATTCTCTACTGGAAACTTCTCTTATCCTTTTCATTCCTGTGATCAACTTCACATTTCAAAAATAAACTCAAACATAGTTGACTCAAAAAGAAACAATACTTTTATGGCATTCTCTGTTTCACTGTAAGGTTCCAATTGAGTTTAAGGGTTTTCGTGTCTTTGTACATATTTTGGGAGCATCTGAGAGTAGAAACTGCATCTTCCCCTGAGGTAAGCGTTTATATTCAGCAAATTATTCAAAATAATTAATTAAATCAATTTACAGGTTAAAAGATCCAATAACTCATTCTATGTGTCAAAAGAACTACACTTGAAAAATATCTTCTTTGTTTTAGTACCTATAATTTTTAACACAGTACAGATATTATTTATATTTTGGAACTCTTATCCTATTAAAATATCTTTCATCTTTAATAGTTGAATGAATAAATGTTTCATAGATATAATTTGTTTTTATTTTTATTTTCAGTTTTGAAGATAGTTTCAATTTTGAGTATTTTCTTTACAAGATAGTTCTTTAAAATGAATTGATCCAATCTTTGCTTCCTAAATACCAAACAATCTAAAAATATCAAAAGTAAATCTGGAGTTACATTTTCAATTCTAATTTTATTTGCTCAAATAGGTTTGATATTATAATTCTTCAACAGAGTTGCCACTAAGAGTAATACCAGATCACCAGCTTTTCTGCTCCTCTAAAGATACCACAGTCAGAAGGCCTTCCAGAAGTTTTGCTTTATGCAGTAAGGGACTCTTCCAGACAACTGCAGCAACTAGGAACCCTGACAAGCTCAGCAGACTCAGGACATATAACTCCCCTAGTCTCTCTGACTCCTGAATTCCATTCCCTTTTTGATCTACACCTTCTGCTGAGGCAGATCAACATTGCTTGGCTACTTCTCTAAAGACCTCACATTATGAAGCTTACACAGGAGGCAGGCTCCAGACAGAGACACCCAGAACAGCTAACATCAAATATAACCAGATGTCAAGAAGAAAGGACAAGGTGTGGATACACAAAGACACCTGTAATTCAAGAAGCTGACCTAAAATCCTATCTCATGAAGATAATAGAGTCATTTAAGGAGGATATGAATAACTCACTGAAAGAAATACAAGAAAATACATGTAAACAAGTAGAAGGCCTTAAGAGGAAATAAATAAGATCCTGAAAGAAATACAGGTACAAATACAATCAAATAGGTAAAGAAATTGAACAACGTGGTCTATGACCTAAAAGTAGAAGTAGAAACAATAAGTAGAAACACAAATGGAGGCAACCCTCAAAATAGAAAATTTAGAAAAGAAGTCAAGAGTTACAGATGTAAGCATCACCAATAGAATATAAGAGATAGAAGAGAGAATCTCAGGTATAGAAGATACTTTAGAAGATATTGATGCTACTGTCAAAGAAAATTCAAAACATAAAAAAAAATACTAGCACAAAATATCCAGGAAATCTAGGACACAATGAAAAAACAAACTGGAAAATAATAGGAATAGAAGAAAACAAGAAGGATGCAAAAATGTCTTCAACAAAATCATAGAAGAAAACTTCCGTAACCTAAAGAAAAAGATGGCCATAAATGTATAAGAAGCCTATAGAACACCAAATCAATTAGACCAGAAAAGAAAATCCTCTTATGATATAATAATCAAAATACTAAATGCACAGAACAAAGAAAGAATATTAAAAGCTGTAAGGGGGAAAAAACCCAAGTAACATATAAGAGCAGACATATATCAGAATTACACCAAACTTCTCAACAAAGACACTAAAAGCCAGAAAAGCCTGGACAGAGGTCATGCAGACCCTAAGAAAGCACAAATGCCAGCTCAGGCTACTATACCCAGCAAAACTCTCAATCAACATAGAAGAAGACATTATTCTAGTACAAAACCAAATTCAAACAATATCTATATATAAAACCAGCTCTACAGAAGATTCTAGAAGGAAAATTCCAACTAAAGGAGGGTAGGTACCTATATCAAATAAAAGAACAAGATATAAATCATCTTAAAACAAAGCTAAAAGGAGAGAATCACAGGCAGGTAATGCCACTTACAACAACAAAAATAACAGAAAACAACAATCATCTGTCTTTAATATCTCTCAAAATAAATGGATTGAATTCCTCAATAAAATGACATAAGCTAACAGACTGGAAACACAAACAAGATCCAGCCTTTTGCTGTATATAAGAAATATACCTCAATAACAAAGACAGCTACTACCTGAGAGAAAAGGGTTGGGAAAAGTATTCCAAGCAAATGGTCCCAAGAAACACACTGGAGTTGCCATCCTCATATCACATAAAATAGGCTGTCAACCAAAATTCATCAAGTGAGATGGGGAAGAACATTTCATATTCATCAAGGGAAAAATCCACCAAGAGAAAGTTTCAATACTGAACATTTATGCCACAAATGCAAGGGCATGCTATTCATAAACGAAACCTTACTAAAGCACAAAACACACACTGAACTCTACACAATAATATTGGGAGATTTCAATATCACACTCTCACTAATGCATAGGTCATTGAAATAGAAACTTATAGTGACACAATGAAACTAATAAAGGTTATGAACCAATTGGGTTAAACAGACATCTATAAAACATTTCACCCTAAAAAAAGAGAATATACCTTCTTCTCAGCAGTTTATAGAACATTCTCCAAAATTGACAATATAATCAGACAAAAAACAAACCTCAAGAGATAACCAAAAGATGGAAATAATTTTATACATTCTGTCAGATCACCAAACTTACAGGACACAATGAAAACAGTCCTAAGATGAAATCTTATAGCACTAAGTGCCCTGGTAAAGAATTTGGAAAATTTCTACATTAGCAACTTAACAGCACAACTCAATACTCTAAAGCTAAAGCCAAAACAACAAAATACAAACAAAGAGAACAATAAAAATAATCAACAAAAGTGAAAGCTGGTTTTGTGAGAAAATATACAAGATAGATAAACTCATAGCCAAACTAACTAAAGGGCCCAGAGACAGTATCTAAATTAACAAAATCGGAAATGAAAAGGGAAACATAACAACAGAAACTGAGGAAATTAAAAAAATCATTAGATTCTACTACAAAAGACTATACTCAATAAAACTGGAGAATCTAAATGATATGGATGATTTTCTAGATGGATATCATATAACAAAAGTTAAATCAAGAGCAGGTAAACTATGTAATCAGGGCCATATCCCTTAAGAAAATAGAACTCATTGAAAATCTTCCAACCAAAACAAAACAAAACAAAAAAAAAAAAAAAAAAAAAACTTAGGGTCAGATGGCTTTAGTGCAAAATTTTGCCAGACCTTCAAACAAGAGCTAAAGCCATCACTCCCCAAAACATTTTATAAAATATAAACAGAAAGACCACTATCTAATTAATTCTATGAAGACACAATTTCTCTGATACCTAAACCACACAAAGACCAAGTAAAAGACAGAACTTCAGACCAAATTCATTTATGATTATTGATGCAAAAATGTTCAAAAAAATTCTTGCAAACCTAATTCAAAAACACAACAAAACAATCATTTACCACTATCAAGTAGTCTTCATCCCAAGGATTCAAGTTTGGTTCAATATATAAAATTCCATTAATGTAATCTACTATATAAACTAACTCAAAGAAAAAGATCACATAATCGTATCATTAGATGCTAAAAAAAATTGATAGAGTGCAATACCCCTTCATGTTAAAAGGATTGGATAGATCAGGAATACAAGGCCCATACCTAAACATAATAAAAGCAATATAAAGCAAACCAACAGCCAACATCAAATTAAATGGAGGGATACTTGAAGCACTCCCACTAAAATCAGGGGTAATCAAGGATGCCCACTGTTCCATTATTTATTCAATGTAGTACTCAAAGTTCTAGATAGAGTGGTAAGACAGACAATAAAAGGAGATTAAGGAAATACAAATTGGCAAAGAATAAGTCAAGGTATGATTATTTGCAGAAGATATGATAGTATACATAAGCAACCCCAAATATTCTACCAGAGAACTTCTACAGCTGATAAACAACTTTAGCAAAGTGTCAGGGTATAAAATTAACTCAAATAAATCAGTAGCCTTCCTTTATACAAATGATAAACAGGCTAAGAAAGAAATTAGGGAAACAAATACCCTTCACAATAGTCACAAATAATACAAAGTATCTTGGGGTAACTCTAACCAAATAAATGAAATATTTGCATGACAATAACTTCAAGTCTTTCAAGAAAGAAATCAAAAAGAACTCAGAAAATGGAAAAGTGTTCCATGCTCATAGATTGGTAGGATTAACATCTTAAGAATGGCCATTCTACCAAAAGCAATCTACAGATTTCATGGTATACCCATCAAAATTCTGACACAATTATTCACAGACATGGAAAGAGGAATTCTCAAATTCGTCTTGAAAGACAAAAAAAACAAAGTAGCAAAAAACAACTCTTAACAATAAAAGAAGAGCTGGGGGAATTACCATCCCTGACCTCAAACCATATTATAGAGCAATAATGATAAAAGAAACTGTATGTTGTTTATACAGAGGCAGACAGGTTGATCAAAGGAATAGAACTGAAGACCCAGCAATAAAACCTCACACTTACAGACACTTGATCTTTGACAAAGAAGCCAAAAATACACATTGGAAAAGAGAAAGCATCTTCAATAAATGGTACTGGACCAACAGGCAGTCTGTATGTAGGAAAATGAAAATATATCCATATTTTTCACCTTATACAAAGCTCAAGTTCAAGTGGATCAAGGACCTCAACATAAAACAAGATACACTGAATGTAATAGAAGAGAATGTGGAAACGAGACTTGAATGCATTGGCTAGGGGGTGGGGAGGGTGGATTACCTAAAAAGAACTCCATTACCTTAGGCTCTACGATCAAGAATTGATAAATGAGACCTCATAAAACTGAAAAGCTTCTACATGGTAAAGGACATAGTCCATAGGACAATGTTGCAACCAATAGATTCAGAAAACACCTCACTAACCCCACATCCAGTAGAGGACAAATATCCAAAATATATGTAGAATGCAAGAAACTAACCACCAAAAAACCAAACAATCCAAACAAAAATGGTACATAACTAAACAGAGAATTCACAACAGAGCAATTGGCTGTGAAGCAATTGAAGAAATGTTTAAAGTCTTTAGTTATCAGGGAAATACAAATCAAAATGACCATGAGATTCTACCTTACACCAACCAGAATGGCTAAAATCAAAAACTCAGGTGCCTGCACATGTTTATGAGAATGTGGAGAAAGAAGAACACTCCGCCATTGCTGGTAGGTTTGCATACTGTTACAATCACTCTGGAAATCAATCTGAAGGTTCCACAGAAAACTAAAAATAGATCTTCATGAAGACCCAGCTATATCACTCTTAGGCATATACTCAAATGACACACTACCATGCCACAGGCCACATGTTCCTCTATGTTCATATCAGCCTTATTAGTGATAGATAGAAGTTTGAAACAACCCAAATGTCCTACGAGGGGAAAATGGATACAGAAAATGTGATTCATTTACACAATGGAATATTGCTAAGCTATTAAAAATGAGGATATCATGAGTTAAACAGTATATTGGATGGAACTAGAAAATATTATCCTGAGTGAGATAAATCAAGACCAAAATGATATGCATGGCAAGTACTCACTAATAAGTGGATATTTGCCAAAAGTATAGAATTCCCAGGATACAATCCACAGAACTCGAGATGGCTAACAAACAGAATGGCCCAACTGAGAATGCCTCAATCTCACTTGGGAAGGAGAAGAAAGCAATTACAGTAGGGGGATAAGAGAGAAGAAGAAATCTGGGTGGGAGAGAGGACAGGGAGGGGAAGAGGGGAACTTGATCAGGTATTGGTGAAGGAACAAGACTAAAGCCCTGAGGGCCAGCAGAAAGAATGTAAGCAGGCAACCTGGAGAGGTAAGAGGTTGGGGGACCTTTAGAATGTACCAGAGACTTGGGAAGTGAGAGATTCTCAGGATTCAAAGGGAGGACCTTGGATTTAATGCCCAACAGTGGGGAGAGGAAACTTGTAGAGTCTACCTCTAGTAGACATGGATTGCCATCCCACAGTCAAAAACTCTGACCCCAAATTTTCCCTGTCTAAAAGAACAGCAGGTACAAAAATAGAGAAGAGCCTGATGGAAAGAGGTCCAGTGACAGGCCCAAATTTTATTCATCTCAAGGGGAGGCTCCAAGGACTGACACTATTACTGATGCTATAAAGTACTTACAGACAAGAACTAGCATGTTTGCCATCGAGAGGTCCAACAAGCAGATGAAAAGTCAGATGTAGATACTTACGCCCAACCAATTGACAAAAGTTGGGGACCCCTGTGGTTGAATTAGGGAAAAGCTGGAAGAAGCTGAGAAGGAGGGCAACTGTAGGGAAAAAAATATAGGGATGGGGATCCCACGGTTCCTCCCGCCATGCTGTGGGTAGTCGACTGGGTACACTCTGGGTTCCTCCAGCTGGAAGTTGGGCCCGGCTGCTAATTAAGCCTCTCTCTGGCTCCTCATGGTTCCTCATGGCCATGCGGCCCCAACACAGGAGGAAGCCCTTGGGTTTCCAAAACTGGTTTATTCACATGGCGGATGGTGGATGGATCTGGATGCATACCCCCATAAACCCAGGATCAACCTGAGTTAAAATGGGAGGGGAGAAGAGGGGAGGGGCTGGGGAGGAATGTTTAATCAGCTCCACCTTTTGGCCTTCAGGTACCTCATTAGTATGTAAATCTCTCTAGGGCCTGTTCAAGCCTTCCACCTGTGTACTTGACTGAAGGGTGAAGGTGGAATGGAGATTAGACCTCCTGTTAGGCCCAACGGGCGATCCCATAGGAAGTCCAGTAGTCTCAACTAATCTTGACCCCTGAGATCTCTCAGACACTGATCCACCAACCAGGCAGCATACACTAGCTGATATGAGGCAGCCAACACTTATACAGCAGAAGACTACCTGGTCTAGCCCCAGACCAGGAGGAGATGGGGCTATTTAATCCTCGAGAGAGATGATGCATTTAACCCTCGAGAGACTTGAGACTCTAGAGTATGGGGGGATCTGTTGTTGTGTCGTTGGGGACAGTGAGGACATCCTCTTGGAGAATAGGGAGGAGGTATGGGATGAGGAATAGTCAGAGGGTAGACTGGGAGGAAAATAATGACTGTACTCAAAAAAGATTAAAGAATATAAAAAAAAAGAAAGATTGATACTATTTTTTCTTCCCCTTTTCTTTCTCTACTTGTCAACATTAAGTTGAAATATCAAGAAAAAAGGGGGATAGAGAAGAAACAGTGAATAAAGCTTGGGGACAGCATGATGTGTCAGTGAATGCATTTTCTTATCACCAAGATTGATGGCTTAAGTTCAATCCTGGGATCCCATATAGTGCAAGTAGAGAGCTGACCCCTGCAAATTATCCACTGACCTCCACATATACACCATGATTTCAGAAACATAGTGATTTGACAAAGTTTTTACAAAAGTATACTGGTAGATAAACATAAAAGTGTTTTTATTCAAAAAAGAGTGGCATATATCTCCCTTTTAGAATTTTGTAATATAAAATAAATAAGATACACCAAATACTATATGATACCATATACATCAAATATGATATGATAAAACGAAACAATCCACAGGATATATTTAAATAGAAAATTACATTTCTGCATTGGACTTTAGTAATTATTAAGTATCTACTGCTTCCAAACTTAAAAATAAGTGAACAAGTTTGATTTTTTTCTTAAGTTCACCATCATCCTGCCAGTGAACTCTATGTTTATGGACTTTTTACTGTATATGACAATATGCTTGATGAGAATCATGCCTTATATCAGACTTCAAAGTCCTATACCAGCAGTTTCAAGATAGAGAACATATGATCTTAGAACCAGAGAACACAGCACATTGAACTTTGGAATGTTTTACTCCATCTTACCTAAGCTTGTTTTTTTTTTTTTTTTTTTTTTTTTTTTTTTTTTTTGAATTCTGATGATGCCCGTTATAAGAACACAACCAAACTAATAATGTCAATAAAGTAAAAACTATATTAATAGTTTGGTACACCAAAAAGATTTCAGCTTCATGTAGACAGCTTCCTGGAATTTATATTTTGGAGCCTCATTAGACCACAATGAGTAAATTGGCTTTGCAAAAAACTGGAAGATCATTAATAAATCCTATGATTGTTTCCAAACCAAATATGAATGGCTGAGTATAAGAAAGTAATGGCAGCAGTCTCCCAAACTTTCCCTATTCCTCACCCAGAGAAATATTATATTTTATGGTTCATTGAGAGACACAGTGAAGGATATGAGTAGGCTGCTCTTGGATGCTTTTAATTTGCTCCATCACTTTGCCTAGCTTATCATTGAACATGTCTCTCTGTGCTTTTAATTGTATCAGTGTATCTGATTATTATACTTACCTAGGGAAATCAACTTGGCTTCTTCAGTCTTACAAATATATTACTTCAGTTATCAAGGATGTAATTTTTATTTATTCCTCAGTTATTACTGATTTTTTCATGAAGTGTAGTGGTGAGGGGGTTTGGAACAGTTAATAGTTTCTACTCTTTCATTCTAACTAGAACATGTCTTAAATTATTCATATCTTGTCTTGAAAGGGTCAATTTCCTTTCAAATATTCCCATCTGTGCCACACTTTTCTTTTATTCATGTACCTTGACTTTGACCTTGTTTCTAACTAAATAGTATCTTGGCTTATATTAACAGATTTTCCCCTTTCTTTGCCCTAGTGATGTTGTAACTTTTCCTGTATTAACTATTAATGAAGGGCAACGTACACATATTGCTTTACTCTGACCTAAATTCAATCTAGTTCAGTATGGAAGAAAAACCTCAGTTCACCCTGTAACACCATGTTGTTATCATGTCCCACCATTTATTTCTGATATTTATTTCAAGGTATGGAGTTCAAGCAGAAAATGAAAACAGACAATTATATATAATTGTTTATTTTTAAACGTAGTAATACTTGTGTGATGAATCTAAATGGAAATGCACAGGGTCATTTGTAAATTTAAAAGAAATTATATAGTCATCACCTCATAATCCATACTCTGATAACTACTAGTGATGATGAATCTTCTTTGATAATATTTGAAGGAAGATGAAGCTAATTATCATTTCCATTATTCTATACAAAATAATAGTTACCACATTCTTGTATATATTAGATACAAAAATTGTCGTGTATATAGTAGTTAGTCAGAATGTTAGATTATGACCTAAATTAATTTTAATTTTTAAAATTTTAACTGAAATATAATTATATCATTTCCTCTTTCCCATTCCTCAATCTCTTCCCAGATGCTCTCCTTCTAATTGCCCCCCGATGTCCATTCCCTGATACCCTCTCTAATTCATGTGTTTTTCTTTATTATTATTATAACATATATAAGAACACATAAATATATTTAAATACAACCCGCTGAATCCATTTGATTTTCCTTGTGTGTATATGTCTTCAGATATGAATATTTGATATTAGATAAGCAATTAGGGGTCTCTCTGCAATCATTATATAGAGATTTTTTTGTCCAGGGATTGGGGCCATGTTAGCATGCATGAGTTCAATTTAAATAAATTCTTAAAGAACTACATTTGAAGACTGGAACTAGGTAGTATAGTGACAGGTTAAAGAAATTTGTGATCTAACTAGATTGTTTTAAATCTCAGAAAGAATATCTTGGAATTGCCCATCTATGTAGTATATGAAAAATAGAGGATGAGTTACTTCAAGCTATTAAAGGCTAGAGACATGAATATTTTCATAAATGTAAACTTATAGAATTTACAAGGAAAAGCCATTCTCTTATAAGATGGTAATTGCCATTTCATTTGCTATGCAACATACATCACATAAAAGAGGTCTCATTTCTAAGGTGTAGAGTAATTAAGATGACTACTCAGATGAACTGATATGGTACCAAATCATACCGTGGCTATCAATTTTAACATCCAAATTTACAGGCAAGTCTAATTTCAGCTTTAACAAGGGAAGACTCTCAATGTAATAAATGGAGAAAAAGATAAAGACCTAAGGCTACTCAAAACACTGAGAATAAAGATTGATTGAAAACTCAGCCCATGAAAAGATGTTTATACCAGTAGGTTAAGTTTCAACAAGCATTGTGGAAGAGAGGAAAGAAAGCACATAATAGTCACAGGATAAGGGCAAGGTCTCCAAAATCTTCTAAGCAGAACACAGGCTTGTGGGGTATGAACTAACAAGAACTGTGTGTACTGGTACTGAGTCCACAGAAGTTAGTTACTAATAACAGTTAGCTATGAAGGCATAAAATATCCCTCTGACCCTAACACATACTACTGATCTCTTGACAACTAGCAGATATTCAGAAAGAAAGAGGCATGATATCCAGTGGTGTGGCCACTGGTAAATCCAACATGTTGTGATGGATAGTTACAAACTTATCATCAAACAAGCAACCCTGATTAATCTCTTTGAGACACACACACACACACACACACACACACACACACACACAAACAAATGCACATGCATGTACACACATAAGCACACACACAGAAAACTCCCAAATACACAGGAAAAACATTCATAATTATGGGATATGGTTGGTCAAGGTCCCAATGAAATAGGCCAGAGTGGGAGGAAGACTAAAGTACATAATGCATGTATATAAAGATGTGAAAGATGAAAATGTACTAATAAAGAAAATTCTAGAATAGGGGGAAATTCAAAAACTTAAAGCTCAACAACAAAATAAGATAGACACACAAAGAAATGAAAAACAAGAGCCTGGATTGATCTCTGACAAGATTATAAGCAGGCTAAACAGTAATCAAAAGTCTTGTTTTAAAATGAGCACTTTTTGTTATCTTCCGAATGTCCTTGAAAATGACTGTTTCAAAAGAGAATGCAGAGAAAGACAATTTTTGTCCTAATGTCGCAATTACAGTTAAAAAAATCATCCCTAAATAAAAGATATTACTTATTTTCTTTTTGGTAAGAATTAACAGAGTATCTGCCTTTCTTACTCAAAGTAAGCTAAACAACATCCCTGATTGTAGGTCTGCAACATCTTCAATTCCTATGACAATGAAATTTAATATGGAGATCTTTGAAAAGTTTATGTGTTTATTATCTCATATGACTTACAAAAATCTCAAATTTATTATTTGTATATTAAGACTATTATTAGAAAAGAAAATAGTAAAATTGATCTTATAAAAACTACAAGTTATTTAGAGATATTTTTATTAACAGAAAGCATATTATCCTTTTAGTTTTGTTACCTTGACTATTCAAAACATAAAAAAGAAAAATTATTTCTTTATAGAATCTGTTTTGAATTTCATTATTAAAATTTTGTAGCCAAATTAAAATTTCATAAGTTAATAAAACTTTTATGAGTCCCATGAACAGTGACTTACATAAACAAGTTATATTTAAAGTAATTTATGGCATGTGTGTAAGTGGATGTGAGCCACCCCCCAGAGCTGTGTTTGGTTTGCAGAACCAGTTAGTGATACTGGACCAGCCTCCTGCTGCCATATCCCAATACCTGTGTTCCCTCCCGCCAACATATCTCTGTTCATCAGAAACTTGGGGGACAACACCAGGTCTAAAGATTTATGTTGGAAATTTGGTTGTTATGTTTCAATAGTAGATGTTTATGTTCCACTTGATTTCTACACTTGATGTCCAAGAGGATTTGCAAATGTTCAGCTTGAGGCTATTTGTGATGCTGAAGAAGCTTTACATAATTTGAACAGAAAATGGATTTGTGTGCATCAAATTGAAATACAGTTCACACAGGGGGATCTGAAGACACCAAATCAAGTGAAAACCAAGGGAGTAATATATACAGCTCTATACAATATGAGAATTATGACTGGTATAGATGTTCTCAGAGCCATAGTTATGAAAGGAGGAGATCAAGGAGTTACTCTTTTGATTATAACTGTAAGAAATCTTACAGTTCTATAAACAATAGACAGACTGGAAGACCATGGCTGAAACCATTCCAATAATGACAGATACAAACACTGAAATCAATATTTTTAAAGATCTAAATGCAATTCGAGATTAGGGTCCAAGTCCCAGCTCAAGAAAGAAATGAAGGCTAAATCATATTCTGTTTGCATCTCACACCAAAAGTAGAGGCACCTCTAAAATAGATTCCTAAACACATTATATGTCTGTCTCAAGATATGAAAAGGAATCAAGGTAAAAAGAACCACCTAGACCTAAATCTCAGTCAAGATCACAGTCTAGGTCTAGGTCAAAATCTAGATCATGGCCTTGAACTAGTCCCAAGTTCAGTGTCCACTGATAGTATAAATCATTTACTCACAGTTTGGTATACTTAATTTATCAAGAATACAATGTTGAAAGATTAATTTAAAAACAAACAAAAGCAAGCAAACAAAACGTATTAGATTTCCCTATACTGGGCAGTGGTTATAATTAAAATCATATGGTGTTGAGAAGCCACTCTTTTTTGTTTGTTTGTTTTTTCGAGACAGGGTTTCTCTGTGTAGTCCTGGCAGTCCTGGAACTCACTCTGTAGACCAGGCTGGCCTCGAACTCAGAAATCTGCCCACTTCTGCCTCCCAAATGCTGGGGTTAAAGGTGTGTGCCACCACTGCCAGGCTGCGAAGCTGCTCTTAAGAGTCTAGTTTGTCTCGCATAGGTGGGAGAGGAGATTCTTCGTCCCATGAAGGATGAACACTGAATGGGGAGTGGAATTTGAGGGTGGGGAGGTGGGGGCAGGTGGGGGCACATCCTCATAGAAGCATGAGGAGAGGGGATGGGATAGGAGGTTTCTGGGTGGTGGGGGAAGGGGGTTAAGGGATAAAATCTGAAATGTAAATATAATATCCAATAAAAAAATAAATAAAAGAGTCTAGTTTTTTTTTTTTTTAATTTTATGGGCAGCTATCAATTTGTGGTGCCTCTTTAAATCTTTGTAAGGATTCTAATTTTTTATGCTTGAAGTATTTGGTAAAAAGATGTTGGTCTACCATAATTGCAATTTTCTTATTAAAAATAAAATTTTGTATTCATATTTGGTAGAACTGTTAACCTAGAAATGTAGCTTGCTAATAAGATAGAATGATACAAAAGTGAAGTTGTAGCCACATTACAACACTGACTACTCAGAAAAAATTAGGCTCAGGGTAGACCTTTAAGTCTCATCAAGCTGTCTAAGCTCATGATGATTATTTATGGTGCAATATGGATTACTTATTTTGTTAAATCCACTGTCTGAGGATTGATGCCAACTGGGTTAAATAGTGTTTTCAGGGAGATTGGCCTTTTCACTAGAACATGGAGCTTTTACTGCTTTCTCCCTACCTCAATCACTATTGGTTTCTAAGATTTGGAACATTAAAGCATAAGTGAAAAAACTCTCTCTTAAGTCTTGAGTGTGCCAATGATTACCAAAATCATTTTAAGAGGAAAAGACTGTTCTCAGCACAGTTTCTCTACAATTTAACTATTATTGAGCATTGATCTTTAGGGGTTTTGTTTTCATTTTTTCTGTTAGAAATAAGTAAACTGAAAGTACATTTTGTTTTTTTATACGAATAGAGTAAAACAAAATGAATTTTGATGCACACAGCACTTGGAATGTGCATTTGTATCAAAATCTACCAGTTCTTCATGGGGTAGGCTTGCTCTTTACACCTCAGTTTATTATTGGTAGACAAGTTGAGATGACACACTTAGGTGATCATGTGATGCCATTAATTTTTTCAGAAAAGTTGAGTTTTAAACCAAAGTCACATCACTTAGTTTACAGTTATATAGGGCATGACTAAAAATTAATGAAATGATACACTTAAGTATTTGAAATTTATAGTAGTTCAAGATTTTTATGGTGGTAACAAAATGACCTTCCAGTCTGTGCCTGTGCCCTGAGCAGCTTTTGAGCATCAGGTCAGCACCTAATCCCCCCAAACCCATAGGAGCCTTGACTCCCAGGAGCTCTAACACACCCAGGAACATAGGAGCATAGGATCACAGGATCTCAGGAGACTGATCACCCTAGAATTTCAGGATTCCAGAGTCAGTCTGACTCCCAGAAGCTCTTACACCCAGGAAGTCAGAATCACAGGATCTCAGAGACAGCTTGACTCTGAGGAGATCTGACACAACCAAGATAACAGAAATACAGGCTCGAGTCAGAAACAGTGAGGGAAGGTAGCACTAAAGATAACATTTATGCTCCAAATGCAAGGGCACTCACATTAATGGGGAAAAAAACTTTACTAAAGCTCAAAGCACATATTGTACCTCACACAATAATAGTCAGAGACTTCAATACGCAACACTCAGCAATGGACAGATCATGGAAACAGAAAATAAACAGAGACACAGTGAAACTAAGAGAATTAATGAACCAAATAGATTTAACATATGTATGTATATATGTGTGTATATATATGTGTATATATGTATATATATATATATATATATACAAATACACACATACACACACACACACACACACACACACACACACACACACACATATATATATATAACATTTAATCCCCCCAAAAAGAATACACCTTCTTCACAGAACCTCATGGTACATTCTCCAAAATTGAACATATAATTGGTCACAAAACAGGTGTCAAATGATACAAAAAAGATGAAGTAATCCCATGCACCCATGTCAGGTCACCATGTATTAAGACTGGTCTTCAATAATGAAAAAAAAAAAACAATGGAAAACCCACATAAATATGGAAACTGAGCAATACTCTATTCAATGATAAATTGATCAGAAAATAAATAAAGAAATTAAAGAGTTTATAGAATGTAATGAAAATGAGGGTACATCATACCAAAACTTATGGGATACAATGAAGGCAGTGTTAAAAGGAAAACTCATAGCTCTAAGTTCTGACAAGAAGACAACTAGAGAGAGCATACACTAGTAGCTTGAAAATACACTTGAAAGCTCTAAAACAAAAAGAAGCAAATGTACCCAAGAGAAGTAGATGGCAGGAAATAATCACACTCAGGGCTGAAATCAACCAAGTAGAAACAAAAAGAACTATACAAAGAATTAACAAAACCAGGAGCTGTCTCTGAGAAAATCAAAAAGATAGATAAATGTGGGGAAGAAATCTCGCGGGCAGGGGGGAGGGAGTCTGGCGGCAGGGTCCCAGGGCGGTACTGTCATCAGGGTCCCGGGCAGGCTTCCCACATCGCCAGCGGAGGTCATGCAGCTGTCGGTGGGTGGGCCGGCGGCTACATCGACGAGGTTCCAGGGTTCCAAAAGCTGGGAATAAGGCTGAAAGACCATGCGAAATGTGGAGTCTGGTTTTCCAAAGCTTATTGTTCATGACATGTTTAATAGATGTAAGTGGTACGCGCTTCCCCCTCCAAAAGCTGGGGAGACCAATCTTATAGGGAAGGGAGAAAGGGGAGGGAATAACTTAATTAGCTACGCCCCTGGCCTTTTGATAATTCATTAATATTTAAATCTCTGGAGGTGGAGACTTGTTAATCATGTAGACCTGTGCCCTACATGACTAAAGGTGGCAGGTTAAATGAAGTTACCTCATCCAAGGCCCAACAGACAAAGCTTTAGCCAGAATAATCAGTGGGCACAGAGACAGTATCCAAATTAATAAAATCAGAATATAAAAGGGAGACATAACAGAAAATGAGGAAATTTAAAAAAAAAAATCATCAGATCCTACTACAAAAACCTATACTGAAAAAAACTGGAAAATCTGGATGAAATAGAAAGTTTTCTACACAGATACTAGACACCAAAGTTAAACCACAATCAACCCTATAAACAGTTCTATAACCCATAAAGAATTAGCAGCAGCCATAAAAACACTCCCCACCAAAATAAGCTCAAGACCAGATGGTTTTAGTACAGAATTCCATCAGACCTTCAAAGAAGACTGAATACCAATTCTTTTCAAACTATTCCACAAAATAGAAACAGAAGGAACACTACCCAATTCATTCTATGAAGCCACATAATGCTCATACTGAAACCACAAAAAAAACCCAACAAATAAAAAGAACTTCAGACCAATCTCCCTTGTGAATATTAATGCAAAAATACTCAATAAAATTCTCACAAACCGTATCCAAGAACACATCAAAGTAATCATCCATCATGATCAAGTAGGCTTTATCCCAGGAATACAGGGATGGTTCAATATATGGAAATCAATCAACACAATCCACTTTATAAACAAACTCAAAGAAAAAAACCACATGATCATTTAACTAGATGCTGAGAATTTGACAGAATTCAATACCCCTTGGGCATAAAAGTCTTAGAAAGAACAGGCATCCAACGCTAATAATTAAACATAGTAAAAGTAATATATAGCAAACCAGTAGCCAACATCAAACTAAATGGAGAGAAACTTGATGCAATCCCACTAAAATCAGGGACTAGATAAGGCTGCCCACTCTCTCCCTATCTATTCAATATAGTACTTGAAGTCCTAGCCAGAGCAATTAGACAACAAGAGGTCAAAGGAAAACAAATTGGAAAGGAAGAAGTCAAAATATCACTATTTGCAGATGATATGTTAGTATATTTAAGTGAACCCCAAAATTCCACCAGAGAACTCTTAAAACTTCTAAACAACTTCAGGAAAGTAGCAGGATATAAAATCAAGCAAATCAGTAGCCTTCCTCTACTCAAAGGATAAACAAGTTGAGAAAGAAATTAGGGAAATGACAGATTTTACAGTAGTGACAGATAATATAAAACACCTCAGTGTGAATTGAACCAAGTGAGTGAAAGATCTGTATGAAAAGAATTTCAAGTCTCTGAAGAAAGAAATTGAAGAAGATCTCAGAAGATGTAAAGATCTCCCATGTTCATGGATTGGCAGGATTAATATAGTAAAAATGGTCATATTGCTGAAAGAAATGTATAGATTCCATGCAATCCCCATCAAAATTCCAAGTCAATTTTTCATAGAGTTCAGAAGAACAATTTGCAAATTCATTCAGAATAACAAAAAACCCAGGATAGTAAAAGTTATTCTCCACAATAAAATACTTCTAGTGAAATCACCACCCTGGACCTCAAGCTATTCTACAGAGCAATAGTGATAAAAAATTTTATGTTATTGGTACAGAGACATGGAGGAAGACCAAGGAAATTGAACTGAAGAACAGAAATTAAACCACACACCTATGGTCATGTGATCTTTGACAAAGGAAATAAAACCTTCCAATGATAAAAAAACAATATTTTTAACAAATATTGCTGATTCAACTGGAGTTCAGCATGTAGAAGAATGCAAATCTACACATTTTTATCTCCTTGTACAAAGCTCAGTTCCAAGTGGATCAAGGACCTCCACATAAAACCAGAAACTCTGAAAGTAATAGAAGAGAAAGTGGGGAAGAGCCTTGAACACATGGCCTCAGGGGGAAAGTTCTTGAACTGTACAATAGCTTATGCTCTAAGATCAAGAACTGACATATGGGACCTCATAAAATTGCAAAGCTTCTGTACAGCAATGAATACTATCAATAGGAGAAAACAGAAATGAACAAATTGGGAAAAGATCTTTAACAATCCTACATCCTATATAGTACTAATATACAATGTATACAAAAACTCAAGAATTTATATGTTAGACAATCAAATAATTCTATAAAATGGGATACCGAGCTAAACAAAGAATTCTCAACTGACAAACTCAAATGGTCAAAAAGCACCTAAAGAAATGTTCAACATCTTTAGTCATCAGGGAAATGCAAATCAAAACAACCCCCAAGATTCCATCTCACACCAGTTAGAATGCCCAAGATCAAAAATGCAGGTTGTAGCCTCCAGTGGCTAAGGGTAACCAGGTTCACCTGAGAGGAAAGCTGGGAATGAAAGGGGAATGGAGGTTGAGAGAATCATGGGGCCAAGACAATCTATGCCTTAAGGTCAGTATTTCCATTTTGGCCATGCATCAAGAATGTCATCTATAGCTTGATCATGCCAACACTTTTTGTCCTGGGAACACTTTTACTCCTTCCCTTCATGTAAAAACTTGTCTTTAACAAGATCAGCATGTTGGCAGCAAAGTACATGGCTTGAAACTGAAAATGGACCCTTAGACAGAGTTATTAATTTAACAATTTGGCAAGTCAAGGACAGGTAAGATTCTGCACAGAGCCTTACCAACCTAAGTCAGAATTGCATTGCTTTTGATAATGCATATTCCACTAGGGGTAAGGAAGGTATATGAAATAAAAACGGGGAGAGATGAAGAGCTTCTGGGGCTGCTTAGCAGGAATCTGACATTTGCCAAAGACAAGGAATGGGCTTCAGACAGGAATCTGACATTAGGCTAGATCAAAGAAGTAATTTCAGGCAGGACTCTAAATCTTAGGCCATAACAAATACAGACTTTCTGGGAGGAATATAAATCTTAGATTAGAACAATGAAATAGGCTTCAGGCATGAAAATGACTTTGGGCTAGGACAGGGAAGTAGGCTCAGATATTTTGGTCATCCTGTTAAACCCTGAGAAATAGTGATCATGGAAGTAATCATGGGATTTTGTTTATTGCCTTGCTTGTTCTTTGACTACTTGTGTTTATTGTCTTGCTTGTTCCTTGACTATTTACATCTATTGAATTGCTAGTTCCTAAGCCTAGAATTGACCTTAAGTTTTGCATGTGACTAAAATGATAAAAAGCAAAAAGTAGGAGTAGTGATAGGATAGGGACTTTATGGGTATGGGAGATAGAGAAATGGGATAATATCTGAAATGTAAATAAATAGAATATACAGTTAAAAAATAAATTTACTTGAAATATCCAGTGTCATTTCAGAATACAAAGCTACTGTTTCTAAGATCTTAGACTCCATGCTTACAGATGTGAGTGGAGAAACTGTGGAGGATGATTCTTCTAGAGTATTTTCTTATTTTTCCTTTCTTTCTTTCTTTCTCTCTCTCTCTCTTTTTTTTTTTTTTTAGAAATCTAGTCCTTTCTTGTAAACAAAAGGTGGTTTTAAGAACTGTTTTTGAAATGTGTTTGGATGGTTAATTCTAGAATCTTTGTATTCTTAATAGTATTTCTAATCTTGTTTTTTTACTGTGTGCAGTTAATGTTCTTGTTTTGTTATGCAACTATTTTTATGCATGTTGCTTTAAGTTTTTTGTTTAGATTTTCCTGGATATATGGTTTAAACAACAAAAGTCTGTTTAAAACTGAAGCAGTAGTTTCCAGTTCTAGCAAAGTGGAATGTTATGGTTTATACTTTGTATTTTGTTTCTCATAGAAGTTTTTTAAATGTATTTTTATATGTTTTTTTTTTTTTTAACAAACATTGTGTTCACCCTTTAAAACATCAATGTTTGGTTCAAAACAAGACCCAGCTTATTATCTGCTTGCTTTAAATTAAGCAAAAATGCTATAACAAAAACAAAATGAAGAAAAAAATAAAGTATTTTTAAGCTTTATAAAGTATACTGGCTCCGTAATACTATTTGTTTTTTGTAAATTTTAAGAAATCAAAAGTACTTAAGATTGTAAGACAAGATCCCTCATATATTTTGTTTTTTAAAAAAGATTTATTTATTTACTTATTCTATTGATGTGAGCACACTGTTTTTACACACACACACACACACACACACACACACACACACACCATAAGAGGAAAGCCAGATCCCATTGCAGATGGTTGTGTGTAACCATACAGTTGCTGGAAAAAGAACTCAGGATCCTTGAAAGAGCAGTCAGTGCTCTTAACCACTGAGCAATCTCTATAGCTCAACATCAGATATTTAAACACATAGTGAATCTAAATTGTATTAATGACAAAATGTTTTTAGTTATTTGCCTTAAGTCATGTTATGTCTTATAAATAATTTAACAATATTTTTTCAGTTACAGTTTACAGGACTAACATTTGAAAGGAGATTCAAACCATCCCGTAATCAAGGAAACTAAAAATTAACTTTCTACTTGGGCCTGTCATGAATGCCTTATATAGTCAAATATTTTAGTTCCTAAATTAACAGCTACATATAAAATTCACATATGTTCAACTAATTATCTTACTAAAAATGAGAAAGGGAAAAGAGAAAGAAAGGAAGGAAGGAAGGAAGAAAGGAAGGAAGGAAGAAAAGAAGAGACTAAAGCAAACTTTCCTATAAAGACAAAGAAATTCTTCAAATGCAATCCCTACATACTCACAAATACACAGTTTACAATAAATTAGGGATGTAGGAAATTGTAATTTTAGCATACAATAAAAAGTATAAAATTTGAGTTATGCTAGATTCTGTTAAAACTTAGCTTAATAAAGAGTGTGAGGTGGGAAGAACCCAAGGGGCAGACTTGGTTTTATTGCATGTTGTTTTAGACACAAAATGATTTATAAATATTATGTAATGTTATGATGAATAAACATGAATACATACATTGAATTAGACAATAATAATACTGTAAAAAAAAAACAAAGTAAGCTTCTATTGCCATGTCTTAGAGATGAAATAAAAGCCTAGTGATTATAATGGACATAAAGGGATGTTTGCAATGCAGTCTTAAAGTAGTATATTTTACTATTTTATGAGATAATTGAGAGGGAATGAACAGATCAAATGCCTGACTGCATGCTGCCATGCTCCCTGCCATGGTGATAATAGATTGAATCTCTGAAATTGTAAGCAAGCCCCTGATTACAAACTTTCTCTTATTAGAGTTGGCTTATTCACTGTGTCTTTTCAAAGCAATAGAAACTAGAAAACAAGGAATAGCTATTAGAGAGTTGAGGGGAGGCCAATCCTGCCTAAGATAAGGTAATTAGCCTCTGAACTTACAGCATTTCAACCTCTCAACTTCACTGAAATTTTAATTGGTCAATCAATCTATTGGTTTTTGCAGACCCAGCTTTTTTTGTTCATATTTAAATGAATTTCTCTGGCTTGTTCTTTAGATTAGCAGCCATATTAAAAGTGAAAAAAAAAATGAGCACACACACATGCACACATCCTTTTGCCATTATGTTTAAGGGGATGTCTTACTATTTGGAATGTTCAGTCTATATGCTCAGCGATGGAATTGTCTACAGTAAACAAACCAGAAGGACACAATGAGGTGTAGAACATAAGAAAAGAGTAGTTAAAAATGTATAGTAACTACACACAATTTGGGCTGATAAAATTCAGTGGAAATATTGCTCAATGAAACATTACTTCAGGATTAAATTCATGTAACAGGGAAGTGCAAAGCAAAATTAAGTAGCAATATTGAGAAGGACCCCATACTCTGACTTATCCTGAACTTCACACTCTTCTGCCAAAGCCTAGCCTACATGTTTGAAATGGTATTTAGCTCAACTTTTCATCCTTCCAAGCTGTCTTCCACAGCTAATTTTCAGGTTGCAGCCCTCTTCCTCAGTGCCTCATATCCTGTCATGAATGTAGACACTTCAATTGCACCAAAGATTGTCATTTGGTTGCATCTGTACTGGGATTCAGGAAGTATTATCTCTGGGGCATATTCTTGGATGAGAGAAAGTATCAGCATAAGGCACCATGACTAACATTGCTGTGTAATAGTGACTAAGTAAAGGCAGTGCTCCTATTTTAGAACTTTCCTTGTTTCTGTGATGTTTTAATTTAGAAAATATACCTAAAACCTCAACATTCTATTACCTAGTACTCACATACATATGTATTTAGACAATTTAGTCATACTGCTACCATCATCACTACCACTACTATACTCCTCATACTACTAATATTGCTATTATAATTACTAGTAATTGGTAGGCGCTTTCTTTATAACAGTCTTGATTTAAATATAATATAATACATATATACATATACATATATAAGTATGTATACATACTTATATATTCTTAATTATGTTTGTCTCTTCTATTATTTCAAATTTCTTAATAAAATTGTCTATATATGTATAAAATATTAATATGTCCATTTTTCAGGGGTTCATATTTTAAGACAGTTTCTGTGTGTAACATTCCTGGTTGTCCTGAAACCTGGAACTTGATTTGTAGATCATGATGGCCTCCAACTCACAGACATTTGCCTGTCTCTCCCTCTGTAGTGGTGGGCATATTTTAAAATAAACATTTTGAGAAATTTTTACTTTATAAATGAACCCCTTCTGAAGTTAAAGAGAACTATGTAGATGACAGCATCTTTTAAGATGTCATAATTAATCTGTAAAAACATTTATAGTTTTAGAGGGTAACAGAAAACAATGGCAGGGACAAGATTCTTCTGATCTCCATCTGTACTCCAGAGCTAAGGCTATCCCACAGCTCTTCACACACACATCTAACCCAGGAGAGAACTAGTCACCCCAGGAGTGGTGACACACCTAAGGATCACAGGCTCATAATCCCACAGAAGGGAAAATCGCCAAATAGAGGCAGCAAGATAAACTAACACGAGTGGTAATCAGATGGCTAGAGGCAAGTGCAAGAACTTAAGCAACAGAAACCAAAGCTACTTGGCATCATCAGAAACCAGTTCTCTCACCATAGCAAGTACTGGATACCCCATCACACCAGAAACAGAAGATTTAGATTCAAAATCACTTCTAATGATGATGACAGAGGACGCTAAAAAGAACATAAATAACTCCCTTAAGGAAATACAAAAGAACACAGGTAAACAGTTAGAAGCCCTTAAAGAAGAAGCACAAAAATCCCTTAAGAATTAGAAGAAACCACAACCAAACAGGTAAAGGAATTGAACAAAGCCATCCAAGATCTAAAACTGGAAATAGAAATAATAAGGAAATCACAAGTGGACAATCCTGGAGATAGAAAATCTAGGAAAGAGATCAGGAGGCACAGATGCAAGCATCACCATCAGAATACAGAGATAGAGAAAAGATTAAAGTTTAGATGCTTCAGTCCTTCTTCGAAGTAGGAACAAAATTCTTATGAGGGAAAATATGGAGACAAAGTGTAAAGCAGAAACTGAAGGAAAGGCCATCCAGTGACTACCCTGCCTGGGGATCCATCGCATATACAGTTACCAAACAGAGAATGTATTGTGCAAGCTAAGAAGTCCTTGTTGACAGGAGCCTGATATAGCTGTCTCCTGAGAGTCTGTGCCAGAGCCTGGCAAATACAGAAGTGGGTGTTAGCAGCCAACCATTGTACTGAGTAAGGAATCCTCAATGGAGGAGTTACAGAATGGACTGAAGGAAGTGAAGGGTTTGCAACACATAGGAAGAACAACAATATCAACCAACCAGACCCCTCAGAAGTCACAGGAACTAAACCACCAACCAAAGAAGACACATGTAGAGACCCATTGCTCCAGCCACAAATGTAGCAGAAAATGGCCTTGTTGTACATCAATGGGAAAAGAGGCCCTTTGTCCTGAGAAGGGTGGGTACCCAATGTAGGGGAATGCCAGGGTGGGGAGACAGGAGTTGGTTGGTAGGTGAATGAGTACTCTCATAGAAGCAGAGTGAGGGAGAATGGGATGGGGGGCTCAGTGGGGGTGTCTGGGAAAGGGGATAACAGTTGAAATATAAATAAATAAATAAAATATCCAATTTTAAAAAACAAAAAAGAGAAAACAATGACAATATATTATCTTGTTTATGGGTTCCTATGACACAAGTGGCCAACAATTTCAAAAGAAGTAGCCCATTTCTGGCACTGGGCTTTCTATTTATTAGTTCATTGTGCCTAGTAGGGACACTGTCTCCATGTTATTGGGTGAATCCATTTAAATTCGGTTTTTATGTGTATTTGTATATATATTTTAGAAAGCTTTTTCAAGTAGTTTGTTTCCATATGACTTTTAAAGGGTATTTCCTGTTACTTATCACTCCTTATACCCTGCTCTTTAGCATCCACTTGTATGATTAGTTATTTCTATCTTTAAACAAATATTTGTGAAATTCATAATTATCTTTTTCTCAGTTGGCTGTAAAAAACTTTCTGAAAACGACCCTGCTATCATAGATGTTTAGAGTTTTCAGCAAAATAAGAGCTGATATGGTTTCATTCTACATGTTGCTATTCATGTTGATTAAAAAATATCCCAACAAACAACAACAAAACCTAAATGGATGTATTTGTTGGAATTTTCTCAATTCTATTCTGTTAATCAACATACATAGTTTACGTCAGTGCCATGCTGTTTTTATTACTATATGTATGGATGCTGATACTTTCAGCAGACTCTCTCTCTCTCTCCCTCTCTCTTTCTTTCTTTTTTCTTTTTTCTTTCTTTCTTTCCTTCTATCCCAAATAATGCCCATCTCCCAATCCCCCCTCACAGAAACCCTCCCTCATTCCTATCCGCCTTCTTCTCTGAGAAGTTGGGCACCCAGGGTATTCCCATACTCTGGCAAATCAAGTCTCTGGACACTTAGGTGCATCCTGCCTACTGAGACCAGACAAGGAAGTCCTGTTGGGGAATGGATTACACAGTCAGGCTAAAGCTTTAGGGACAGCTCCTACTCAAGGTGTTGGGGGACCCATATGAAGATTCATTTGTACTTCTGCTACATATGTGCTGGGTGCCTCAGTTTCAGCAGGGTTTTATTTTGGTTTGTTTTGGTTTTCAGAATTATTTTGTGTATGAAATTTAAATCTATTTTTTCAATTTCTATGAAAAATTGTGTTGAAATTTTGATGGGAGGTATATGGAATCTGCAGATTGTCTTTGGTTGTATAGCAATTTTCAAAATATTAATCCTACAAATCCATGAGCATGTGAAACATTTCTATCATCTTGTATGTTCTTCAATTTCTTTCTTCGGTGACTTAAAGAGAGAAAAAGTAAGTTTCTTTTTTCTTTCCTTCTTTTTTTTTTATTCTGTAAATGATAGGAAAATCTATAGCTCTGGTTTCTATTTAAAAAATTTTCTTTTAAAAAATATTTTCATTAATTCTTTGAGAATTTCATATAATGTGTTTGACCACATTCACTTTCTTCCCCCTCTTCTTCCTAGATACTTTGCTACCTCTCTAACCTCCCAAATTTCTTCTTATTTGTTTTTTTTAAACTCTATTATATTTAACTTAGTTACTCAAATACTATTAGGTGTAGGGACTGCCCTAGTGTGTGGTCAACTTAACAGATACTACACTCTTAAAAAATTTGATTATTCCTCTTTAAACATCTATCAAAATGCCAATAGCTTCTCAGTTACATGTGGTACTTCTGCCCAGCTACCCTCTACAACTCCATGCTGAGATTTTCACTGGTTGATGTCTTATTTGCAAATCATCCATGGAGTCTTGAAAACAGTGTTTCAATTTAATTAGTAGCACCTCTGATTTTTAGTCTTTCTGATTCCTTCCCTACAAATATCCATGAGCCCTCAGAAGAAAGCTATGACATGATTGTCTTATTTAGGGAAGAACACACTACAGTCTCTTATTTTCTTCAAATTGCCTAGTTGTGAGTGTCTGTGTTAATTACCATCTACAACAAAAACAAGCCTCCTAGATTAGGGTTGAGAGATGAAGTAATTTTTGGATATAAAAATAGTCATCAAGAACCATTTTATTACTATATCTACTCTGCATAAAAATGTTCTTCCCAAGAGACTATGACTTATCTAGCCAAAGGATCTTGATCCTGATAATGATGCCAGATTTGGATTCCATTTTACGGGGTAGGTCTCAAATTTACTCAGAAAATGGTTGACAATTATCAAATATTAATGTCACCATTTCATGAACAGGGACATCTTGCAAAATAGATATTTTTGTAGCTGATACTCCTCATAGGGTTCATAGCAGGAAAGACTGAAGCTAACTTTTCTCCTCTAGTAGTATGAATATTCTCTTCCAGATCTATGAAATATAGCAGTTGATATAAAGCTTTGGGGCTAACACTAATGTTGTTTTGGTAAGGCTACATGTGTACCTACCACTGTAGAACCTTCCAAAAATATGTACATATACATATATCATATATAAAGAAAGGTATTCTACAATATAGGACAATTACCCAACTAGATATTATATGCTATCAATTAAAATGCCCAGTACCAAGAATAGGTTTCCTTTTTAAAAATAGTTGGTTAGTAGGATAACAAAGAACTAAAAAATATAAGGTGTTACTATTGCTGTTAATACCTTCAAGATCTTGGTAATAACACTACAACATACAATTTGTACAGAATATCCATTACCCTTGTAAAGGGGGAAAGTGGATATATAGTAATAATATATTGGACCAAAGCAAAATCAAATCTAGAATAGGAAACTCCAAATCATTTATCTCTATGTTTTATGTCAAAGGGTTAAGATAATCTCACCTGTAGCAGCGTATTTTCCCCACAAGTTGTGAGGAGCTAAGGTGGAAAAAGTAAGGAGAGGAAGAAAATGAGTAAGGAGAGGAAGAAGAGGAAGGAGGAGGAGCAAGGGAGAGAGATGAAGGAGCCAAGGATGATCACTGACCATGCTTGTATCAAAAGCAGTCCTGGGTAACAACTTATATCTAGGTTAATTGGTTAATACTTCCAATTGTGTGAACATCTTGATATTTGAGCATTACCAAATATATAAAGCAATTGGATAATCTTTAATCATTAGAGTCTCATTTCTACAGGGTACTACATGGATGGTAATATGGTCTGGACTCAGTGCAGGCTTGTAGAGACAGTGTGGAAGATTAACAGAGCTGGTGTCTGTAGGTGGCAGAGCCTGTGTGTGGCGACCTGAGCCAGCAGCCTAAGTAGAGCACTGGTGGTGTACTTTCAAGTCTAAGCTAAGATGGCGGTTGATTAAGAACAAGCTAGATTTGGTGCTGCCTCCTTAAATATCTCCCTCAACACCCACCCTTTTATTTAATAAAATATGTAAAATGAAAATACTTTATTTATAAAGAATTTCTAGATTCTAGAAAGTGTCAAATACCAAAGTGAAAATCATAAATCCCAAAGTAGACACTAGATAGATAGATAGATTATAGTAGCTTAATTTAACAGGCTTCTGTCATTCATATTACACTAGATACATGCAATAGTGATTAGACACAGGCCTTCTGATTCCTTAGAATATTCTGAGCATCATTTTAGCACAAATGTATGTTAGAAGATTTTACTGCCATCATTGTTAGTTAAGCCCCAGGCTAAAGAAGGAAAACTATTTACAGTATACTTCTAGAATTCTTCCCTCATCTTCTTATTGTTACATCAATGCCTGCTTTTTTTCTTAATATCTCTCTTTTACTCAAAAACATGTTCTTACTTTTTCAAAACTAAGAATGAATTACATATTTGAACCTTCTCTTTTTGCCATTTTTACATTTGAAATGTGTTAATATCATACAGCAAAACATTCATGCATGCCTGTATTTTTATTCATCAAAGGAAAGTTTTTTGTTCATTGATTGGTAAGTTTGAGGAAGCATTCAAGAGCTAGATGGTGCTCAAATTGTAATTTTTCCTTTTCAGAAATTTCCTAAATGAAATCTCTCCTGTGGTGGATGCAAGTCCTGCCATAGAAATATAGGATTTTGTAACTCCACAATAATGTTAGAGAAGGCTAAATTGTGGTTTGGAGATGACAAATAGAACAGGATACTGTAATATAGTCTAAGGACACCTGGTAGAGTGTTGAACACTCTGGACCAGTGCCCTCATTATTTCTACCAACAATAAAACATGTATAAAAATATAAAAAAGTAAAAGAAGGAGATGTATTAGCAGTATGCTGATTCAAAACCTTGAAAGGGCATTTGATCAGATGATTGATTTTCATCTTTCATGGAAAGCTTTCTGATAAAAACAAAGAATCTTCCCATGTACTTATAGTAAAATGGACAATTCTCATTTCCTGTATAATGAATTACTTAATATTCCAGTGAAGGTCACTAAATTTACATGTAGGCAGCACTCAAGAATGTGACACACTCATTTATAAGAACATTTTTTCTGAATTCAATGTGCTCCTTTCATTTAGTATTAGGCAATATTGATGGTCTCCATTTTGTAGATGTATGAAGACCCATGCTAAGATCCAGCAGCTCTTCAATATCACAGAGCAGCGGTGAATTGACTTTTACATGGATGTCATTATTTGAGCAATACCAAGTAAAAGAAAAAGGATAACACAAAGCTTAATGAGAAACAACCACTACAGCCTCTCAGGATTGTCTAGCCCTCACTCAGTTTGCTATGGGGTTCACTTTCCACTTCTTCTCTATCATATGCTTGATACAAGCTTAATGAAGTGGCATTCTCAACAGTGAAGAAAATATGTTTTAGTAATCATTTTACT